>NC_081445.1:3187213-3200106 GCF_007210705.1 Tigriopus californicus | reverse complement strand
AATGACCAAAATATTTTCCAACTTTAGATCCTTTCAGGAGAGGGTTAAGCATAAATTTGAAGAAAAAAAAAATGAACTCTTCCACGCCAATGCATCTACTAGTGAATTGAAAAGTTTCTTTTTTCTTTTGCCAAAGAGTCAGAGTTCAAAAACGCATCGACGAGGAACGGTGGTAGCTCTTGCCAGGACTGGCCTTCATTCTGGCGTTCAATGCGATCAGGATCCATTTGGAGAATTAGGTTTCAATGAATGATTGGCATCTTCAGCAATAGAATTGGAATATTCCATCACTCTGCCTCTTCGATTGGAAAGCAGCGTCTCGAAATAAATGACGATTGCCTTTTGGAACCTTTGAAAAATTTGCCACTTTAATTTGACTGCAAGAACGAGAAGCCTTTGTTGGGCCTTTGCTTGGTAGATATATCAGGATTGCGCCCCAGGCACAAAATACTATTCCAATTCCCTCGTGATCAGCCAAAGGCAGAGTGAAAGAAACAGTGGGAAAAAGGTCCATTTTTAACCTTGATCCCTGATATGGGGATACCGTTGTCGGTGACGTAGGAACGCCTCGCTCTTGGTGCGATCGTTGGCAAACACGAAGATGATGTGAGCCCATTTCTTGTTCAAACTAAGATGAAATCTGAGCCATAAAGCCACAATTGTGTACTTTACTCCAGAGAAGGGCGGCATGTCCCCAAATTGCCAAAGTAGGTATGTGTAGAAAGTCACTTACTGGCCTTTGTTTTGATGCTTGGGGCACGAACTTCTAGAAATATGGACTGTGAACGAGCTTCTCGTCAAACCTGCCTACTCCTGGTTAAAGGAACTCTGAGCCATTTTTCGAAGTAAAGTCATAAAATAAGAAGCACAGATCTCTTCAATTAAAGGTAGTTCATTTTTATATTAATTGCTTGAAAAGTGATTTGCTTCAAAGTTATGATGTCAAAAGCTTACATAGCCAACCAAGAGCAGCCCAAAATTCGAATTTTATGTAGTGTTTATTACATAACTTTGGACATTTCTCCTGAGTTCCCTAAGCATTGTTTTGGGCTCAAATTTGGCCAAGTTAATCTATTCATCAAGATCTTGTGGTGGTTAGAGTGCTTATTTGGCATAAAGTAAACAGTTTAAGAGATAGAAAATGTTTGCTTCCGTTTGCAGTCCACAACTCGAGAAGTCCGTGCTTGGGGGTCAGCAAATAGAAGCAGCTGCTTAATTATGAATGACGGGAGAAGCCAAAAAATAATAGGATTTTCTTCTCCATAGATCTCGTTGTAGCTCTAGACTGATATTTCCTGGCCTTTTTATACTTACTAACAAATGGAAGCAAATTAGGAAAACACGAATTTTCTGTTTTACAAGCCAAACCATTGGTCCATCTTTAGGGTGTTGAGAGGGAAAACTGAACTATTCCAATGGTAACACTTAAAAGAGGTTTGACTCTAGAATTGGTTTCCTGGTAAGAACTCCTTGACCTGTACGAAAAAGAAACTATTGATTTGAACTGCTGGGATTCCAATCCCAGTAGCGGTAAGGAAGTCCACAAAAAATTAAAAAAAATGTATTCTTAATTGTAGTATCATTTATGTTTCATTGGAGTTCCCGATAACGTAATGGGCTAATGACTTTTTTCACTCACTGCACATTACAAAATATCTTGTATCTGGTAATTTAGCTTGGTTATACCCTTATCAATTTTGGTCGTTGGTCAAAGTTGACTTATACAACTACTATAAGCATGGATTGGTCTTGGGTCTTACAGTCACATATTTGGCTTTCATCTATTTTGGCCAAAGAGGATCAAATATTGTACCATAAGAATGGAACCCAACCTTGCAAAATTTGGCAAATCTTGACAACCGCACAAGTCACTTAACATCTCATTCTCTGCCTTCATTCAACATCTAAAACGAGTTCGGCATTCTTACTCCTGTTTATTATTCATCCATTTTCGGACTAATGGATATTACATAGCGAATTTCACAAAAAAGTGTATCTACACTCAAACACCGTTCTCGTCTTTTTGATCTGTAAGCAGGAAACGTGCCCTTCAAACCATTAGCAATCGTGGTAGAAATCTGTATTCTTAGCATGCACCTCGAGGGAAGATGCAGTTTGATTAACCAGTTTTACCAGCTTTCAAATCATTCGTAAGATTTAGCTTTCTTCCACCTGCGTCATTGGAGTCGAAGGCTCATATTTTCGCTCTTCCCACGGTTTGTCACAATACACTTGAAGAATGCCAAAAGCCACGGCTCAGGTCGTCCTAATCAGCTTAATTCCAAAGTGGGACAACTCCCCAGGGGGGCAATGGCAATGCAAACCAAAATTCGGCAATAAATCGTCCTTTGTTCCAACCTTTTGAGGCCCATATCGCATGTGATGGGTGCGTTAGGCAACCAAACTCATGGCTCAAGTTTCGCGAGGATCAAAAGGGTGAGGTCACAATCGTGACTTGATCTACTAACATCATCAATGGACTTTCAGTTCGAAACTACCTGAGATAACGCGATAACACGATAGGAGGGAACACTACCCACGAATGTGAACTACTCCAAGTGAGCCGAGGTACGCACGTATTTGCATTAAGACACGTTTCCTTGGAACTTATTGACTCTGCTCAAGTTCCGTGTATTCTCCAATTCATTCCGCGACAGTCTTGGCACGTATTGCTGTGAAAAATGGCCAGATAACTCAACAGAGCAATACCTTTTTCTTGAAGGAGGGGGCCTTGAAGGCTTGACGTGTGGCCCTTGACGGGAAGTGGCACCATTGGCAACGAGGAAGAAGAGCCTTCCCCCAATATTGGCTCCATAATCAAATTCAAGGAGCAAACCGAGTTGAAAACGGGATAGGTTTTTTTTCAACGTAAGGCATGACAAGAAGTCAAGGGAATAGAATCGCAAGTTCAAGGTCAAATCAGTAGAATCTTTTTTTCAGAATGATGCTTGTGCTCTGCTTGTTCGCTTTGGTAATGCGTTATGATATATTTACATTATTGCCTGCTTTTTTCGTGACATTGCACGAAAATTAAGCCTTGTGGCTAAATGAAGATTGAAAGCCAAATGAAAAAAACAAACTACTCCTGAAGCGTCGTGTCCGGTCCAATCAAATTCATTTTTTTGTAACTAGGATTAGTTGAAATAGCTTTGGCATAGCTTAACTAGATCAGTTTTTCCAAAATGAATGAATTGCACGCTCAATGCACAATTGGAGTCCGAAAAAATTAGAAGAGAACTGAACCGGAGGAATGCGGCCCGTTATTGTGAAAAATTATATGTTTCTAATTGGGTCTTTATTGAAATAATTTGGAAAGGTGCCATTTAGCACAAATACATGCAAATTTCTAGCCTAGTAGTTAATGTCCTTATTGTATGGGTTACTTACATATAAGGTCACTGCTCTGGCCAGCCACTCTAAAATTGTGCGATTACTTTCAAAGACTTTTAATTTTTGAATAAAATATGCATTCAAATGGAACGCTTCTGCCACTTTGAGAAATAATTTCTCAAGAACCGACCTTTTCCACGAAAAAAAGAGGACCACATTGTTGGGCTAATTTCAAGGTCGTAACTCATCAAGTGTTGGTCGAACTTGCCCGGAATTGCTCTACAGAGTAAGTTTTCCGGAATGCATGCAGTTCCGGTTTCCTGAACTTTTTAACCTTCTCCTCTTTCAATGTTCCACTTTGCACCTTCCGTGCATCTCCAGGATGTTGAAGCTTTGAACCAGAATGGAAACGAGCAATCAGCTCGCTTGCAACTACTTTGTTACAACCGTGTGATGTATTAAAGCGGGGATTTTTTTTCCATTGAACTGAGGCATTAAGGTATGAGCTGAAGGTCAAGCGTCAATGCAAATTGGAACCATTTTACGACATGTTTCCAGATCTTAAACCTCATTGGTGGTCAAACGCAATTGACCAATAACTGTCTTCATTAATGTCTGGAAAGCTATAATGAAAAATCTTGCCTGCCTCATCTCCATAAAGTTCAAATGGTAAGTGTCTCTCCTTTAAGACGTTCTTGGTGTGAGGTCAGTACACGTTGAACAAGGTACCTCCCACAAGGTAAGAGGTTGCGTGGGTTTTAGTTTGTCTCTTGTTGCGCCTATAAGATTGAACATCTGTTATGTCTATTCCAAGTACAAGTAGAACGAGGTTGCATGAATGAGGACTTGGAAGTAGGACTGAATCATCAATCAGACGCAACTTTCCTGTTGTGTTTTAGGTTAAACCATATCAGAGGCTACTTAAAAGTTCCTTGGACCAATGGATATACAAGCCCTTCCTAAGCTCAAGTGTGAGCCCATGTCATTGGCTCCGTAGTAGATCCCATCCTCAATGGATCTCGTAGATGGACCAAAGTCCTTGAGTGGGCCAATAACTTTTTCCAAGAAACGAAAGTTTTAGTCCCGATTTAAGCGGATGTACGCCTTTTATCTCTCAAAAGAAGAGCATGTCCCAGTTGGGAACGATTCTCGGAAACCCAATATGAGGCTTGAATAAATTTTCTATACTTTGGAGAGTGACTTAATCCGGAAAATTGGGTTTGATTTGAACCATGCACCTTTGGCAACGAGAAGGTGCAAGTTTGGGTTTGATTTACAGATTATAGTAGATCCTCTCCCAAATTACATAAAAGGTCAAACTGATAACGTGTTTTCATTTCCTCAATAGTTTTGAGAAGCATTTAAACCTCATCAACTTTTTCTGATGATTCATTTCACTTTTAGTTTATGGTTTTTAGTCTGACATAAAGCCATTGGGACCTTTTGACATTGAGACCGATTACATATTTTAATCTCTTGTTAATCAAGTCCTCACAATCAGTTTGATTTTCCAATTTTCATAAGTCGTTCTCTGGAGTGATTAACCTAATGTTAGGATCAGCATTCTGCGATTATTTTTTTTAAAAATATCCTTAAGATCCTTTTTCCCACAACACTTTTATGACTTCACATTATGAGAAGTTTCAAGATCAGGTGTAGAGAATCAATATCAATTACCAGGAACTAGGAACTAAGTATACCTATTTTGATGTCAATGAAAGATTGTTGAAAGGACAAGGACCAACATTGCTCCATGGAACATTTTTTTCTCCAACATGTTGTGACCAACTTCTTAATCAGCAAACAATCATTCTGAGCAGAGGACAAACTTTTGATAAGTCTTATCTTGTCTGTGGTTTATACAACATCCATTCTGGCTATTGAATGCCTCTGGTTTCCGTCCTAGGTATGGGAAGATAGTAGGCGTGACTTCAAACCACCAATGACAAAGTCGTTCACCATTGAAGGCCGAAAGAGATCGAGGCTCCAATCTTTCTAAGAGTGACGTGGAATCCAAGGCTGGGATGGAACAATGTCTGACGTGTACTACACCATTTCTTTTCTTTGATATCTATTGTCGCAATAATCTTTGGACATGACATTGCCTTATCGGCGAGTCTCTCAAGAGCAAATGGATCAGGTAGGCATTCATGATCGAGGTACTTCTTTTTTTTTATTCAGCAATCCAACACATTTGAATATGCAACCATACGGCATTGAACCTGTGCCAAAACAGAAAGGCCACTTGGTCTTCGGAAACGGCAACGGCCTTTAAAGGTTGTTCCACAATGGCATGTCCGATAACGCTAAGAAAATCCTGAAAGACCCCGTGATTACCACCCACTAGATCAACCAACAAATTGAGTAATTTAGAGGCCGGCCTTGGATCCATAAACAACCTTGGTTTTAAAAAAAGGAAATATAAGCTGTTTTCACTTTGCTGCGGATAAACAAGGAATCTCGGATGAAAATCAAGTCATTCTTTCCGTTTAGTTCTCTCCATATTGTTGAGCTTAAAAAGGTACCTCAACTCAATTTCCAGGGAACTACGCGAATTCTGGGTAAAAGGGACCCTAAAAGAGGTAAGTGCCGTTGTTGCGCAATAAGCGCCCTAAAATAGCAATAGCCTTAATAAAAACTTTTACAATGCAGGAGGAATTTGATAGAAACGAAAGGAGGAACAAAATGCAAAAGAAGAAAAGGCGAGCATTTGCCTCAATTGCCTCAAAATCAGTCTTAAAATCATTTAGAACTAAAATAAAGATATATAGCGGTAAAAGCATTAACAATTGCCTTTTAGTTATGCCAAAGGCCTTTGAGCAATACAAATGACTTTGAACCTCTGCTTTTCTCATTTTTGGCTCAAAAAGTCAAAAAATGTCCAACACTTAATTTTCCATACGTTTCTTTCCACCCCACGATTAGCTGAAAATAAGCTTGTTATCTTTCTTTGGAAAAAAAACAAGATTCATTATTTAATGCTATGGCAGTGCAATTAAGTGTCTAAGCATAACAGAGGTATTTGGCTGGGAATGTTGCTTCACACTTGAATCAAGCTATAAAATTGATTCTATTCTAAAATTCAAGTCAGAGTGGCACTCTCAATCTGCCTTGCTTTTGCCTTCAAATTGCCGTCAATTGACTTGTTATCAAACAATCAAAACCTGTGATGTTGTATCCTTCCTCCAGATTTTAAAGACAATCTAATTATATGGGGTTATTTTGAGCTACTTTTTGCGAGGACCGAAAAAATGACATTCCTTCAGCTGATCGTCATTGTTTCACTAGTCCTGGTTTAAGCAATCCAACCCTTCCATGGACCTCAGTATTGATCAGTCTTACTTACTCGTACATGGGTTACTGAACTGCCCCAATTTGGTGTACGTACGTAATATGTCCATTTGCATGGAGCTTACTTAATTTGTAACAACTCATTCAAACGTCACATCAATTAGGCTGGCTTGGTCATGAGTTCCTCGGGCGATGATGTTCCGGTTCCAAAGTGTCGTGTCAATGGAACGATGAGGGAACTCTTTTGATGAATGATAATGGCTTCACCTGCCGCTTGACAAAGGTAGAGGCACGAACTCTTTTGTTTTCCACTTACAATCAAATTAATGTAGAGGAATACGTCAAAATACGTTCGTTGACAAGGATGAACAAGTAAAAAAGGCTTCTTTTATTAGGCTCACTATCCAACATGTGAAGAAGAGCAACTAACTTTCGCGCGAAATCATGTTTGAATTAAATGGCCTTTTTTCACGTCTGCTCAATCATCAAATCTAGGACTGTCCGTTTCTTATTTTCGCGTGTTTTTGACGAAGTTTAAACTCGTAAACGCCCCCGCTTTTAATCGTGGTCGAGGGTATCATCAATTTCATGGCTTTATTTTGAAGAAGTACCTGATTATAATCAGATTGAGGTAAGCATCTCTTAACCAAAACTGCGTCTGGTTAACGATACGTTTGTTGTTCGTTAACAACAATTTAGAGCGTACTTAGAGTCACATGTATTCTAATATTTGCAAAAGCTTGTACCGTGGGTGCCATAATCTCAAGGAACGAACTTCTAGAAATATGGACTGTGATCGAGCTTTCCGCCAAATCGTTATTGCGACTCTGAGAAGCCACTTTTCGAATTAAAGAAATACGTAAGATAAGGAATGTAGATCTCCTCAATTATAGGCGCGTCATTTTTGTATCATTTCCTTGTAAAGAGGTTTGTTTCAAAGTTAGAGCCGTTTTACGCTGCACAAAAAATCGTTTACTTTCTGCACTTCAGAGGCCGCTTTGTGAGTCAGCCTCCGCCAAATAAAGGGCCAATTGGGCAGATTTCTCTTTATTGAATTATAATATCTTTTGTGTTGTTTTTAGCTAATTCCATCAAAATCTTATTTATGATTAGTGACCTGGGTCCAATGATGTCGGGAAATAAATCAATTTTATGCCACGTAGTTTATTTAGCAATCGTTCGTACCTCTTCCCGTTTTGTTTGGTCTGTCTGACGTTGAAAATAAGGGCCCTTATACTGTCAAAAGCTTATGTAGCTGATCAAGAGCAGGCCGAAATTTCGTATCTCCTAAGTTTGCTAAGCAAAGCTTTGGCGCTCAAACTTGGTCAAGTTGTTCTATCAACCAGATCTTGGTCGTATGAATTGATTAGTTGAATGAAGATGAAGGTTTTAGGAGATCAGAGAGCTTTGCTTCCTTTTGCAGTCCACATGTCTAGAAGTCCGTGCTCAAGGATACCTGGGTTTGAATCTATCATTTTACCGTACATCCGAGCATCCTGAGGGGTTACTTTACGAATGTACTCTTTGATTGCAAAAAAGATTGCAAGTGTTCAAAAAAGTGGTCTGTCCAAGTGGCATTTAGGCCAGGAATGTCGAATGATCATCTCCTTTGTCATTTTTGCCCCCTCTGGTGATCAATTGGAATAAAGAAGCGGCTTCCCCTTTAAAATGCAATGATGTTTTGCTCTGAGCGGGTTTTTCTCAGATGGTCGGCAGAGGTAGCTTGGCTGGTGAGCGATTTACATATTCATTCGTAAGGCAACCAGAAATTCGTTGCATTTTCATTTTCATCAAACAATGACATGGCACATGCTCTGCAGAAAGGAATTTCATTCCACCGGAAATCTTTCGGGGGAACTTTCAGCAATTGAATCAAAGTTCTTTTCTTATTGTTCACATGCAGTGCTTGAACCAGGTTGGCTCATAAACAGAATTAGAAATGAAAAAGAGCAACGTACACAAGGTACATAATGTAAATAGCACTTTAAATACTAGGCCCCCAAAGAGCACAAAGAAGCAATGAATTATTGTATTGCAATGAACTTGAGGAAGGACGTGTCTTGGATAGGCATTTAAAAGGTGATTGGAACATGCCTTTGAAAACAACAAACCTTTAATAGGTCTTGAATGATCCATTTTTAATAAAGTCTTTGACAAATGGACAGGGCCGTCTTCACTCTCTCTAGAAAGTTTCGGTGGACGCCGCAAAGAGATTAAAGTGTGGGTTGCATTATGACGTCACAGCATTTTTTATAAGCATGTATTACGAGCACAACAAATTCAAAAAAGGGTTATGTTAATGTTGGAGGACTGAATTATATCAAGGGAAAAGGAATTAATCTGAATTTTCACAACTTAGCAAGGGCAAATTAAGTCAAGAAATGAATGCAACCTCTCCAAAAAATGACATGACGTCATCAGGCAGCTGTTGCATCTAGTGCAGCTACATTAGACTTGCCAGGTTGCCCAAACTAAGAGGGAAGGAAAAAGGCACATGGAAGATTCTAAGAAAAATATTAGCTAATTGCGCACTGTGGACACATATTCGACTTAATAATTTCACTGATTTTGTTAGTGACATTCATAGTAGATTATTATTAGATATTCAAAGTAGAAAACGATAATGATGTATTTACCCTTATCTGCCCTAATTTTGAAAACTAAGATTATGTAGCGATCCGCAAAACTTTTTCTATGCTTGGTCACAGTGCAAAAGCTTATAGACACTGAAGTCACTTCCAATATTTGCTTTTGAAGCAGAACCCACAAGTCACTTAATCAAAGAAGAAAAAATGTTCTGGCCTCCCAACGCCACGGTCCATGTTGTGGCTATGATAAATATTTTAGACATATCTTGTGTTTATCTTGATTATCTACACCTATGCATATCTATTTTTAAGGCATGATCTCGTGGAAGTCAGCTTCACCATTAGGTGCCGGGTAGAAATAGCACAGGCCGATGTATTCTTCGTTCACTTGTCTTGAACACAGGAATAAGTGAAATTTCAACAGTCCATTTGAAACGGCCGAAAAGTTTCTTTCAGGCCAGGGAACGAACGCAACTCTTCCACCTCCACCATCAGACAATGCGAGTCGTCTTGGTTCCTTTAATCAGCTTAGGGCTTTTGTGAAAACCAATCAAGCCCATTTTGAAAGCGCTTTGCTGACTTGTCACAAGTTAGAAAGAGATACGTGAAATCAATGGCAACGCATTCTCGAACACGAAATCGTGTGTTTCGTTACACTCAAGGCCTCTGATGGATTTCCCTCGTTTCCGTCATTTTGAGTAATGAACGTGCTTCCATGAGTAAAACGAGGCTCATTCATCAAAAAAGAGACCTCGGCCAATGTTTTTCTTTCTGTTTGCGTCCTCTGAAGACCGGGTCAAACAATAATGGCTTTACAAATAGCGGTTTCATGTTCTATGTATCCACTTTTGGGAAGGCTAGAAAAACTTTGGAGACGGACGTGAGGAGATTCCTTCCATGAAGGCACCAAATCCAATGATGAGTGGTGCCTTGACCCAGATTGAGAAATAATGGCACCTCCTCAGTGACTTTCTTTGATGTGGTCAAGAAATCTCCTGCGATTTTCTGGACGGGCTTTTTAGAGTAAGGCTTGAAGGCTTTGAGGCCTCCCCCTCTCCCGATCCCAAGATATTTGGATCCCTCCAGATGAGAAGAGACAGCATGTTTCTGCTGAATGGGTGTACGTTTAGAGACCAGAGGAACATTTTTGATGATGAGGTCTGATTAAGAAGTAGTAGTAAATGGATATCTCTGATCTTTCCCAGGGTTCTCGAGTTCGGGAAATGGAGGGAAGTACATTTACAATGGAGGCTCCTGGCATTTTTTGACCCTTTAAAGGACCATCAAGACAACTGGACAGGAAAATCTGTCCGAGTTTCACGTCACTTTCCCTTCCTTTGGCATTTGAAGGCTAACCTGCAATTTGTGAATTCTTTGCAACTAGGTTTATTCGCTCTACAGTGACGCCATCCCAACCCATTGTCTAATCTCATTTGGGCAATAAAAATATGTTGAGGAGAGTGGCCGTCAATTTTCGTCACTCAAAAAAACGCCAGCACTTCAATTGATCACATGTGAACCTGAAATGTCATCATATATCACTGGTTCTCAATACAACGGTTAGGCCCAAGTCAAAAATATCATTTTTTTGGTTGTGTTGACAACCCCAGTTACACTAGACTGGGATCAAAAAAGGTCGTGCACGGGACAGAGAGAGACCTCATTAATCCTATCTCTATAAACTAGGTTCGATCGAAATGATGCCCTGGGGAGAGATGGATCTTTGTTTCTTGTTGGGGGGGGGGGGAAAGGAAATACACGTACACCTCCCACTGATCTTACCTCATGGTGCAATCTCTCCAAAACGTTTCTGAATATTTCTTTGTCTCTGTTCTGCGTCGATCATAGATTACTGGAAGATTTTCTATCATTCATTTTGACGCACTTCGTGGCTTTCGATCGGGAAAATTCGAGGAAATAACTTTCCTCAGGTCGGGAGGGAAAATGAGCAAAGAGCTCCACAACATCCTAGTCACCTGGATCGATTGGAAAAAGAGCAACAAATTCAGGCTTGCCTGTAATGAATGCCAATTGATTCAGTGGAGGGCTGAATTTCAGCGATCAAAGTTATGCATCCAATGCCAAAACGGTGGCAAAGTGGTCCAGTTTCAAATAGCAGTATCTTAAACACGATATTGAATCAAGATGGGGCTTTTCAGTTAAGAAAAACCTCAAAGTCACATTAAATAGCGTCCCTCTGATTAATTAAGAGCCCATACCTCTTTGTTTCACGGCAAAGTCATCAGCCTGTCTAAATCGACGACGGCAAGGTTCTATGCTTGTTCCGCGTCATTTCCAGATTGTTCTCTCGCCCTTGGACACTTTTATGCGTGTGTTACAAAGTACAGCTCCAAAAACCACGGGCATAACCTCATCTTTACGGGTGAGAGCGTGAAGGCGACAACTGATTTCGTTCAGGAAAAGCAATTATGGCTCTAGAGGTCTCAGTATAAAACTAATCAGTAATCAACTCCGCTTGATTGAGGAAAACGTACGTCTTATGAGAGTTTTCACAAAAAAGCCTTGCGAAGGATTGTGCAACAACTAGCCAATGACCAGAAAGAAAACAACCTGAGCGAAGGGTGGCCCCAGGCTAGCCCAAAAAATTGCAGGAAAACCCAGACACGTGAATGCTTCCAGCAATATGGCGGAAGATAAACAGATGCCAACGCTCCTTTTAAGTGTGTCACTAAAGCACGAAATGTGGAGATTGTTTGATGGGGTTTCTCCGTAGAAATAAGGTTCACGAAAGTTGCAATTCATGGGGAGTGCAAGATCGTTCAATCTCTTAAGACCTACTCCATCTTGATCTAAAAGGCTTGAGGGTGCATTTCAAGTCATATCTTTCCTGAAAGCATATTCTGCTTTTCAAAATATCGCGGAGAAAGACGCCTTTCCTGATGAAGGGATCCATGTACGATTTTGGAACTCGAAACAAAAATGCGCACAACGTTGAGTAAAAATATTTTATTCAACAATATTTTCAGATCTTTATACCTTAACTCATCTAAAAGCACACATCTGTGGCCAATTAAAAAATGTCAGGCTCAATTTTGCAAATCACAACGTTTGCTTTGCTTGTTTTGCAAAATTACGGCAATTACTACAATCCTAACATCACACTTTCCCCGGCTAAAACCTTAAGCACTAAAATGTTTAGGAAGCCTTTCGGGTTTTATTTGCAGGTTTGAAAGCAAAAAAGATTATACTCTAGTTGAACACAAAACATTAAAAAAGCTAATTTGTGACTGATTCATTCTTAATAGATTAAGAAACGTCCTATAGCACAAGAATACTACGTCGATTGTGTGATCTTCATTTCGAACGCCAAAAGCGTTTAGAAGAGCGTTTAGAAGAGCGTTTAGATGATCTTGTAGTCAAAGATCAAGATGCTTTAAGAGGCCATCAGGGACCTAAGTTCCCTGAGCTCTCCTGTCCCTGATGGAGTGACATCTCAGTTTCTGATGAGATGCTCTCTGGTTCTTGCTCCTATTTTCTCGTATTTGACGCGTTGCATCTTGGATCAGGGCAAGTTCCCCTCTTCTCTGAAGCTAGCTCACGTTGTTGTAATTTTAAAGGGGGAGATAAGTCGCTCCCCAGGATTATAGGCCGATTTCTCTCACTTCGAATATTGTGAAGGTGTTTGAGAAGATCATGAAGTTCAAACTTGTTGAGTTTCTTGAA
>NC_081445.1:3175512-3187162 GCF_007210705.1 Tigriopus californicus | reverse complement strand
TATAAAGATGTGGTTGGATATATCGCACGTTTAAGTCCTGAGAGAGCTCTCGTATTGGGAGATACTAAAAAAGGTTGGGATTGTACAGTCTTCAGAGAAGGTACGAAAGGTATCTGATACTGTATGTTTTCAAAAGCATTCATGAGCTTTGTCCTAACTCAGGATTTAGGGTCAATTGTGGTGAACGTAGAAGCAAATGTGCGTTTTGAGAGCACCTTCAAGCCCTCGAGAATCCAGACTAGTTAAAACAATGAAGTCCAACTCTCGTCTTTCTCGGGTCCCTTCATTGTTAAATTTCCTGCCTTCAAATATTCGCAGGGCGTTTGTGGGCGTTGATCCAGTAGCAGGATTTAAGTCAGACTTGGACAAGTGTTTGACTAAAATTCCCGATCAACCTTATATTCAAGGGTTAGCCAGATCAGCCAACTCTACGAACAAACACCGGGCATTGGGCGCATGAAGAAAATGCTTCTCTTATACAAATTTTTGTCTTAAGTACAAACGGGTATACACTTACCATGTTTATGAAACCAACATTGGGTATGATCATCCAAATGTCGACAAAATGTGAAGGACTTGGGAAAAGTATTAAAAATTAATGAAATTTTTTTTCTCATGTTAAGATGCAACAATCCATCCCTGATAATCATGGTTGAAAAATAAAGGGATCATAATTTTAGAAATCAATTTGTTGTTGGTGTTCAAAATATTGAATTGTTGGCAAGTTTGAGAATAGCTCAACATACCTGGACTTCACTTGCTCGTGAGAAATTAAAGCTATTGAATGAGTGTTAAGAATCAATTAGGATGGTTCAAACCTGACTTGATTGAAACTTTCATTAAAACTCGGTGGAGCACCAAAATTTTGTAGTATCTGCCTGGAACAATGAATATCCTGATATTATACTTTTAACCTAATTCATTTACTTTTCGCATTTATCTTTTTGATACAATGCCTAAAATTTAGATCTCACAATACGCACTCATGGAGTCGTCATCCAATTCTTTTTCTTCCTTCTTATTTAAGCTTCAAATTCGATAGAATTGGCAAAAAATGACATTTTAACTTTTTATTGATGTTCCAATTCTTTTGAAAGTAATAAGCTTAATGGAACTTCCTTGAGCTAATATGAAAGATTTACTTTCCCACTAAAAATTGGGGAAAGTTTTTTCTTTTTTTCAGCTTAAACGTCAAAATATGTGATTTTGAAATATTTTCAATGTGACAAACTTTCAAATTCGCCCTCTAATTATCACTCACAACGACATTATTCAAACTCCTCCCACCCGTGTTCAGTGTTGTTAGGGAAGCATTTTAATTACAAGGTAGGATCACCTTCCTGGGCAACAAATTCGTTTCCAAGTTGCCCTTGGCTTGTACCCCAAACTTGATCCATCTCCGTGAGTTGTAGTAGGCCTGTGCCCTCTTTTGGCCTTCTTATCCAACTTGTCCATTATTGTGCGCGTGTGTGTGAGTGTGTGTGTACATATGACCCTGAAGAGATGGGCATTAAATTCCGGTGTTGAGCAATGGAACAGTNAATTTTGTAGTATCTGCCTGGAACAATGAATATCCTGGACATTATACTTTTAACCTAATTCATTTACTTTTCGCATTTACCTTTTTGATACAATGCTTTCAAATTCGCCCTCTAATTATCACTCACAACGACATTATTCAAACTCCTCCCACCCACATTCAGCGTTGTTAGGGAAGCATTTTAATTACAAGGTAGGTTCACCTTCCGGGGCAACAAATTCGTTTCCAAGTTGCCCTTGGCTTGTACCCCAAACTTGATCCATCTCTGTGAGTTGTAGTTGGCCTGTGCCCTCTTTTGGCCTTCTTATCCAACTTGTCCATTATTGTGCGCGTGTGTGTGAGTGTGTGTGTATATATGACCCTGAAGAGATGGGCATTAAATTCCGGTGTTGATCAATGGAACAGTCCATTAGTGAGAGGGCTCCTCTCCCCTACTGACTGGGTGGTTGAGAATCTCTTCCGAAAATGGCCTTTGGCAAGCGGAAAGTGCAAGAAGCCATTCCCATTTCTAATCCCGACAACTTTGGTTCGGGCATTAATCCTTCATACATTGGGCCAAGATTGGGACCCAATTGGAATGGGGTGGGTGCTGCAGGCAACAGTTGGACCAGAATCCTCCTACCCAATACTGCCATAGAAAAAGAGCCGGGAATGGAGGTCTCAAAATAGCTGGATGTCTCTCGAATTGTCGGCGGATATCTCGGTAGGCATTGATCTCATTAAGAAACGGGACTATAACGGTGGTTTAGCCTTTATCTTGGATCGGTTTTCACCCTCCATTCTTTTAACGAGGCTATTGCTGATCATTTCCAGCCATTACGCTTCAGTTTTCACTGTTTTTAATTCAAAATTATTGACATTCGAATTCAAGGATCGTGCAATAGTTGCTTCTTTTTTGCTGGTTTAAACACCTTTCATTCACTGTCAAGGAGAGCTTTGATGTTTCTGGTAGCCACTGACATCAAGTATATTTTGGAACTTTACACGAATTCCTCTCACTCGTAATTTTGATT
Organism: Tigriopus californicus; assembly: GCF_007210705.1. Classification (NCBI taxonomy): domain Eukaryota; kingdom Metazoa; phylum Arthropoda; class Copepoda; order Harpacticoida; family Harpacticidae; genus Tigriopus; species Tigriopus californicus. Next base: position 3,184,609 of record NC_081445.1, on the reverse strand, counting down.
CACGCAAGTCAAATTTCGTTGTTCGTCCATGTTGTATCACCCGCTTAGCCTAACCTCAACGCGGAGAAGTGAAATTTGAACCATAGAAAGAAAAGAGAGACGAGAATTCTTCTATTTACAACATCCTTGAGCTACAGCATAAAACTTGCCATATCATGTTCATCCCTATAATTTTGGATGTCTATGGCGAGTGAATCTGCGTGGCTTGGAAAGGGTGATTAAGATTTTTGTTCAATTTCAGGTCGGGAGGTTCAATTCAATAGATTCTAAATTTTCCGTTATACTATTGGGGTACATTTGACGGCGTCAAATGTGTCCAGTGTACCATTGTCCATGAGCCGGTAAATCTATTCTCATAATCGAGCTCATTTTGGGGGTACTTTTCATCCTCAATGAGTAAAGCACTTGAACCGCATGAGTACTGCAGACAGTACTCATAAGTTTAAATCGTGTTCATTGGATAATTGTCACATTGTCTGGGATGTCTGCAATGTATGTATTCAATGTCAAAGTATCCGGAGTCATGACTTGTGGAAAAACACACACACAAAAGGAAAACTAATCATTTCTTATCTGATCTCCATGCTTGATTGTGGAAAGGTCTCCAAGTTGCTCTTTTTGATCAATGGCTGATAAAGGTTCCATGGCTGAGATTTAGCCAAGTCCGTTCTACAATCTACACAATCTCAACAAAACTAGCCAATAAAAACAGAAAGAAGGTATGTTCCCAAATTCTTTATGAAAAATTATTATTATTTGCTTCCAAGTAAGACAACATGCTCTCATTTCTTGATGGACCATGCTCTTCAGTGCTTAATTATGTGAAACATTTGGTGTGCAGTACGTCTCAATTACTTCTTACACTTGCTGGAGCTTGAGTGTTACCAAAATGTTGATGACTTAATTCCAAATTGTGGACACCATAGAATGGAAAGTGGTGAGAACTTGATGATATTACTCTTGACTCTTAACTTTTATAATTCCTTTCACAAAATTCCATAGTGGGGTCTAACAAAAAGATTGATGATCTCGTCAAGCATATGTTATATGTCTGTGTAACGAGTAACGAAGGCGTCTTGAGATATAGCGCAGTTGGAATCTTTCTAACAAATTTACACTCAATTAGGTTTGTCTTTGCGACTTGATGAAGTCAATACCTAGAACAGCACATAGTCCTCTATTTGTATTATATGCACTGATCCAAAAATGTCAAAAGGACCAAAGATAAACGAACACCCACATAGTTTTCGTTTAGGATAACGGATTTTCAAGATATCGGTATGATTCAAAATGACAAGGAGCCAAATTTGGATTGTGGAAATGCACTTCTTATTCACTATTGACAAGAACACATCTCTCCGGTCACTTGTGATGAAAGAGCTATCTCATTAAATTTCCAAGAATGGCCTTAGGTTTCCATTCCGTTGATGGGAGTCAAAAATTTCACGTTGAAGATCGACTTTCATAACCGAAAGTAATCACCGTTCTTCCAGACTGTCAAGATCTTGATTACAGCATTTAGAAAGAACATTATGCTACACTGCATTACCAGTGCTGGTATACAAGCTCTTTGGCGACTTTTCCTTGGCCCAGGGGCTTTCAAAAGACCGAGATGTGACCAAGTAAGGTCACACCAACCAATGCACCAAAGTGACTGCAGCATAGGTTAATAATTCAAGCGGAGACCAACGTTTGTTAGGAAGAAGTTATGTCGTTTTCCTCTGATTTCAATTTCCTTTGGAGACTCTTTGCAAATGGAAAACTACGAGATAATATTTTCACGTTCGTAGATGCAGAGTCTCAAGTGTGATTGTTGAAAGTACCATTTATTTGCTGATATTCCTCAGACTAATGTGCACAACGATGGATTTAATGTAGTAGTAATAATTATGCTGATTTCAGTTTTAGAATGATTTATGTTATGGTTAGTTTGACATCGTTATCCAACAACATTCAACTTGACAAAAATTACACTGCTCTTCCATCCATTGTTTGGCCAATGTGAGAGTAATTGGTAGCAAAAGTATTAATCTTAATGAAAAAAGTCAACGACATGATAGCGCATGCATGTTCGAAGATATGATATCAAGAAACTACAAGACAAGTGGCTATGATTGAAAGAAAAATATACGGCCGTTCACAATTACTTCTGTTAAAGCGTAAATATTTGTTATTGCAGGAGAAACAGATACAGAATTGCTCAGCTTCATACTAGATCTTGGTAACTTAAAATCTTCTTCAATCTTCTTTTTTGGAATGATGCGTCGTCATTTTTTGGACGAAATTTAGCAGTAAGAGCTCCCGGATCCTCGACAAAAAGGGGTCTCCGTCATCACTCGATATAAAAATATTGTCAGGAAAGAAAGAAGATCTCAAAGTATGCCCTGATTGAAATTAATGCTGGGGCGAGTTCAGACTCGATTCCGAGTGCACTCGAGTCTTTTACTCGATTTTGGAGAAATTGGCCGGACTCGAGTCTTTTACAAAGGACTCGTCAAAAAAAGGTATTCATTTTTTTCTTGGAATTTCGCAAGACGATACTATTTGCTTGACCTGACTCTAGTAAAAGACGCGAGTCCGGCCAGAAAGTCACAGAACTCGTTCGAGTCCGACTTTTGCCGAATTCGCCTCAGCACTAGTTAAAATGCAGCATGGACTCATTTCAGATCAAACCTTTCCTTTTTCTGGTCAGCAGACATGGCCTCAGAAATCACTAATTCAGCAATACTGACGGTTAATTTCGATTCGCTTATTCAACGTACATTGAATATAGCCGCTGAACACGATAAGATGCTAAAATAGAAAAATGAATCTGGTTTTGAGGATAAAAAGTTACATCTCAACTCTGATCTACCATTATGTAAGAAGACTTATTCTTCCCATTAGTATTGCTTAAAGACAAATCTGGAGTAAGAAAAAAGTAAGTTGGACTTGATCTAATGGAAGTTCCATGTTTTGAGTGTCAACAAACACTAATTTGGCTCAGTGGATTATGGGACGGTGGGTTTTCTGGCTTTCCCAGCGTCCTAAAGTCGACGTAGCTTTTTGCTCACTTGTTTACTCTTTTGCAGTCTTGATAGACATTATGTCGTTTGATTGCCGGTCCCAGATGGTTTATAAATCTCATAAATCAACCATAAATTGTTGTTTGGCAAATTGGGTGAATTAGCTGTTCATTCTGTTCTTCAAGAATCCCAGCAAGGACGTGTTCATTCATTCTTACTAGAACTCTTGGCAGAAAAGCAAAGAATATCAGGTTATATTGGTTTATAGCTTTAGTGTCTTCATTAAGGTTTTGGCCTCTCTATGGAATCAAATAGTAGCCCATTACCGGAACTGGGTAATGCGATAACTTTCTGCAGTAACTAGTTTTTTAGGGTGGCATTTATACTCAATTTTTCCAGGCTATTGCCAAAACGATGTCCCATTTGTCTCTAAAACATCTCTCTAAAATTTGCCCACTTTTTGTTTTGCTTACAATGGCATACAAATTTGATAGTCTCTCGTCCAATGCGCTCCAGTCTAACTGTTATATCCAAGAAATGCTATGCTTTCTTCTCCTTTCTGCTTACATCCCGACACCTTTCTTGGTCTTCCAATCCCACAACAGACTCCTCATGACAATTTTTTTAATAGTATCGATTTTTGGTTATATGTCTCGAAATGAGTGAATAAGTTGGTCCAAGCTTTTAGTTTTTTATATTAGTAATTTTACGATAATGATCTGTTCCTTTTTAGGCGAAATGATATCTCACACCTAATCTTGCCTTTTTTTCAATCAGTCTAGACTCCGTACATCTTTTTCACAAAATACTTCAGATTCCTGGTCAAGATACGTTATTACATGTCACAAGGATCAACATGGGAAGCAAGAGATTTTGACTTTTTTTCATGGAGAGAGAGGAGACCTCCTGACATTATGCAAACACTCCAATGCAAACACGGTCTTCGATGATGATTTTCCCTTCGCGTTTGCCTTGAAAGTTGTAAAAAAAGTAATCCAGTTGTTTGAATTTCATTTCGAGCCACTTGGGCTCGTTCAATCTGTTCCCCGGGAAAAGGGCTCTCAATTCCATACCTCCAATGGACTCTCGTTCCCAGCTTTTTTATCTTGAATCTGACAGTGCGCCAAACTCACGTGTTCCATCCAGGGATCACCAATAATCCACCTTGTTTTTTCACTACCCTGCGGCTTTTGAGGACTGAGAACGGAACATCATGATGGTAAATGAGCACACCTGTGACAACCTGTGACAAATTGTGACCACAATGGGAACAATTGAAGCCCGCATAACAATATGACCTTGACTCGATTGTTGCTGTCATTACAATCCTCGATACCCGCAACTAACCATGAGGACTGTCAAAAGAACACTAGGATCTATACTTGGAATGGAGAGATCAAGGCCATGTAAAAAACAATGACATCATTGCTGTTGAAAAATATTTTAATTTATTTCCATTTGAAATCATTTCATACTACGTATTTTGATCACGACCAGTACAATTGAATTTACAGTAAAAAAAACCGGAAAGAACTGCAGCTGGTGTTGAAGGTAGAGGTGTAAAACCTGCCAAGTAAGCTATTGAATGTCTTAAAACAACGAGGAGCAATAAGACTTGAAAATGCAATTGTCCATACAAAACATGTGTTGGAGAAACAAGTGATACAAATTTGTTTAATTTCCCTCTTTGTTTACCATAGAATGAAGAGAAACACTTCCAAAGCCCCTGCAAAGCAAAACATCAACCGAGAAAAGGAAGCTCAGATACGAGGTGCCTACCTGAAAACCAGGGCCCATTTTAGGCATGGCGTGTTATCTAAGAGCTGAAGAGTATTGTCCAAGGCCAAAGCTACGATCTCCTTGACCCAATTTGGCCGGAAGCATGGCCTTCTCAGTGAAAGAATGATTCAACTCTTCCTTCAACGCAGATTCTTGCTCCGCAAGAAAACACACTTCACCTTGGCACTATTAATCCGGGCATCAAAACTTTTCCTTCGTTGGAAAGGGACAAAGTACCAATGGAATACTCCACATAGGTCCACGGGATTGAGTCGATCCCACCACAGGAGCTCATCCACTTGGGTTGTCACCAGACGAGAATTGTGTGCTTGGAGACGGAGGGGAGATCCCTAGAACTGACTTGGGGCCAATGGAAACCCGCACTACTGGTTCCAATTAGACGAGACCGAGTGACGTGTTCGCATTGGAACGGAACGGGAAACTGAGGAACAGCTTTTGTCGCGGTCTCTCGCTCATCTCGAGATCCCCAATCCCCGATCCTCGGGAAATTGAGACCGAAGGGGAAACACCAAACGGACGCCGGCAAGGGAGAACGAGGATCACTGACCTTCATTCGGTAGGGATTGTTCCACTTTCCACGTTTTCTTGGCATATGGGTGTTCATTTTTAGCAGGGGATTTCTGATTTTTAGAAAATTATTTTCCATCGCACATGTACGTATGTGGTATACGTTCTAAATCGATGAAAATTTCCATAACTTTTCCATTTCCAGCAAAGAAATGTGTCCATTTTAGAATTTGGGGTAAATAGATTATTAAAGCGACATTTTCGATCCCAAGCAATTTGCTGTATGTTCTTATCAAAATGAAAAGCTTCAGATGACTGGTTATCGTTATTGCAAATAGCTGCCTTGTGAGCAGACAGATTGAAACATTAAACCTTAAAAGCGTCATTTATTTCTTTTATTGTAGCTCAGTGGGGCTTGGTTTCAATAAGAGAAGAGAAAAGGCAACTTGGAGAGAGGAGATATGACTCAAAAACCATTTTGGCTGGCTAAGCCTCTTTTGTGTTTTTTACTTCTTCTTTATTTTGGCTGAGGTGCAAAGAAAGGCAAGCACATGGTGTTGTGCTCGTGCGTTTAATAAATTCATTGAAAAGCGAGACGATGTTCTGACAAAACTCCGGGATTTTCTTGAGCCAGGGCTTTCCTACTAGTGCGGCTCGCTTGCTCTCGAAGACTGTCGATCCATTAGAAATTCCAACAGAGGATCGACGCAATGAACTGGAAATCTGCAGATCTCCATTTTGGCTCGTACAAGTAGTGCTGGTGGTGGTGGAGTGGGGAAAAATGAAGGGGGAAAAAATCAAGGGTGCGACCAGAAAACCGAGCGAAGAAAAACTGCATCCTCCTCCGGACGAAAAAAAAAGATGGTCATGCGAATGTCAGTGTCTAACAAAAGATTTCCATTTGGGCGTGGAAACCTCATGTGCTTGCTTATTCGCTACCGATCTCCGTTCTTTGGAAACCCAAAATGTGCCATTTCCGTCCTTTAAAATGACATGTTGAAATGTCAAGAATTGAGGAGATTTCAAATTAGAACGCCCCAATGAAAAAGCTTGGAATGGCATTTGATCAACCAAACTTCATGCAGAGTGTTGTATTTGATCGTCAAGAGTTTCAGGGCTGAGGTTTCGTCGTCACATTTAGGGGGAAATTGGGGACATTTTCGAGACGATGAAATGTTCCAGATAAAAGAAGAGACTTGGCAGCAATCTCCACGCTTTAAACCAATTTGTAATAAACCTGGGCCCCTAAGACGGAATATTGCTCTTAAGTTGGATTTTCGTCCACTTTTTTTGAGGTTGTATATGGGAACAAGCCATAAAGTACAGGTAAGGGAAAACGATATGTGATCAAAAGTAGTGGTGGACAACCATAACCTGAGGCTAACATTTACCATTCTTTGTACTATATGGAGAAGAATTAAGGTCCTAATCATACGTACATGCGGCTAATGGAACCTAGAGGTTTGTTTCGAAATGTGACCGTCCTTTGGTGACCTTTCAGAGCCAAAAGGAAGGCATTGCACAGAGTGCAGAAATTGCAATAATGTGTGCCATGTGCAACTGTCCGACAAGGTGTGACTCAAGAAAGATGAAGGACACTTTTTTTGTACATGGATGGATTGGTCGAGCCATCACATCAAGCAAACCATATTCAAATAAACAATGTCCGTGTGTGGTATCAGAATATGTTTCCAGCTTGTAAGTTTGAATCCAGCGTTGAAAAAAAATCCCGGTGAGAAGCAAGGGACAAGGAGGTTTACCTTTGGGTACTACAAGATGGTTTAGATATTTTTGGTTTTGACCTGTCAAAACTTGGCCTTGGTAACACAGTTCACGGCGTTATGAAGAAAGGCGAGGAGGATTTTATGTATACTGCCTACAGTTTGGCATTATTTGATTACCAGGACGCTTTAGTCGCTTTTCCATGAGAAAAACAAGACGATTCATCAACAAACAAAAACCTTTTAGCAGGTTCTCACCTGCTTTGGCCCAAGGACATCAATCAGACTTAGACTAGCCAGATATCAAACATTGATGAATTTGTCAGGTGGATGGTGGCCTCATGTTCTATACAGGGAGATTTGTTTGGGGATCGAATGGACTTGTATCCTCGGTGGGAAATAACCTTGAATGGGGTTCTCGGGATCAATCATCTTGCGTAAGTTCAAACGTTTCCTACCTTGACTAGGTTGAGATGAACCTTCTCTAAGGATGGAACACGTGCCATACAGTAGTAGAATCAATCCAGACGCGGGTGAATACTTTTCTATCGTCAAGGGGTGTGGCATTGCCTTTTCACTCCTCAACTTATGGGATTGAATGGTTTGTTTCCAAGGTACGTTACAAAGGTATATAGACTACTTTAGAATTGAAGTTTGTCCAAAGAGGAGAGTGGCTCTAGCAGAGGTAAAGTGAGATATAATGCATAAGAGGGCTTGTTTTCGAACTATGCTATTAACCTTATTCAACACCGTCACGTCTATCCTGCATTTTTCTTGCCTCTTTACAACCTAATTCCTAGCGCTCAAATTGCATTCAGGTTGTAGTACAATTAAATTAAAGCTCAACTGAAACCATATGCACATCTTCCTCTTCAAAGAGCAAACATAATTACATTAAACAGGAAAAAGATAGTGAACCATTGGACGAAGAGTAGAATTGCAATGAATCCAAGAAAAAACTGACCAAATGTCAACTTGCGATTTTCTGCTCATTATTGCTAGGGTGACTATCCATGACATTTGAAAAGCAGCTACATTAATCGAGCTGGATATTTTATGAATTCAAACACTAGGACAAACACTTTCAAGTCATCCAAGAAATTGGACCGGAATTTCCTAAATGAGGATAAAGCTCCCTCTACGTCATGCATTATCGTCATCTGCTCAAATTGTCAAGTGCTTACCATCACTACGTACATGTGATGTCTTGTTTTCACTCTCAAGCTTGGCAATTCTATCCATGAAAGATCATCCAGTTTCGTTTTCATTCGCGACCAGCTCTCATTCCCATCCCAAACAAGGCTGAAAGGCTTCACCGCAGCCAAAGGCATAAAAGTTGAATGCTACCTATTTTACCAGTACCCATTGTTGACCACTTAGCTCAAGATACTGGACCTAAATGTGGCTCATTTAGAAGCACTCTGCGAGTTTTGCTTTGTCTCCATTTTCCATTTCCCCCTACAGTACATTCGAATGATGCTCCATTCAATAAAGGGCTTTCTTTACTCCAATACTTGTTTACAAGCTCACCCTTGAAGTGAATACCCCTTGATATAATATTCTAACAATGATAATGAAATAAAGGCGATGAAAGACGAAAACACACATCGATTCAAAAATGATTCATTCATGTCGCTTAGTTTCGTATAAATATCAAGCCCTGGACGCATTTGGTATTTTCATACAAGCTTGTTAATTCCTGAGGGCCGGAAAGTTGGGTTTTTAAAGTTGAATTAAGTTTTTTAACTATTTTAAGCCATTTCTGGGACAAAAAACCGTTTTTGCGATCTGTCACCATAATAACCTAAAACTAAAAATTTAGTGGAAATTTGAAGACTTCTTCATCATGAGCAAGAGAAACTTCAGAAGTTTCAGAATGATTGCTTTCTTCGACGCATTATTCTACTCTGACCAACCAAAAGGGTGAAAAAATTGAAGTTTGAATTGTTATTCCCAAATATTTGCAAGTGTTCGAAATCTAGCGAGTTCCTCTTTTTTGGCCCTTGAGTCCAAGAGAGCGTGTGAAGTTGAAGCCAAACGACAATCAGGGCGTTTGGTAGCAGG
>NC_081445.1:3175039-3175480 GCF_007210705.1 Tigriopus californicus | reverse complement strand
TTCCATTCTTGAAAAAGAATAATTCAAAATCTGCCTAATCTTCTCCATCTTTTTGCTCGTAGTCAACCGATCTCAACGCCTTGTTAAAAAAAAAGTCATTCATTCAGTGCGAAAATTTTGTGCGCTATGAGTTATTATATCAAAATGTAGTCTTTTGTGGACTATTGGCCGTCATGCGATTTAGAGACCCTGGATTTGTGCCAGTTCATCTAATTCAACTCCATGGCAAAAAACCCATCATATTGGCTTAAAGATTTACTCCCTAAGTGTGTTTTTCACCTCGCATGAATATTACCCCCACATACAAGAACGGTAATCAAGCTTTGACAACCATGATAACGTGTAAAACGGATCTGGGAAAGTATCAAATGCCGGAAACGATCATGGGCACAAACCGACCCCATTTGTCAACGTGAGACATTTTCATCGCGCTTTAATAGT
>NC_081445.1:3174762-3175003 GCF_007210705.1 Tigriopus californicus | reverse complement strand
ATAAAGCTCCCTCTACGTCATGCATTATCGTCATCTGCTCAAATTGTCAAGTGCTTACTATCACTACTTACATGTGATGTCTTGTTTTCACTCTCAAGCTTGGCAATTCTATCCATGAAAGATCATCCAGTTTCGTTTTCATTCGCGACCAGCTCTCATTCCCATCCCAAACAAGGCTGAAAGGCTTCACCGCAGCCAAAGACATAAAAGTTGAATGCTACCTATTTTACCAGTACCCATT
>NC_081445.1:3174645-3174726 GCF_007210705.1 Tigriopus californicus | reverse complement strand
CGGAGCAACAGATTTTTGAGAGCCATCTCGTCGACGCGCTCGATAATGGTCACATTCGAGTTGAACTTGGGGCCATTGCAA
>NC_081445.1:3174506-3174611 GCF_007210705.1 Tigriopus californicus | reverse complement strand
TGTGGACTATTGGCCGTCATGCGATTTAGAGACCCTGGATTTGTGCCAGTTCATCTAATTCAACTCCATGGCAAAAAACCCATCATATTGGCTTAAAGATTTACT
>NC_081445.1:3173338-3174471 GCF_007210705.1 Tigriopus californicus | reverse complement strand
ACAGATTTTTGAGAGCCATCTCGTCGACGCGCTCGATAATGGTCACATTCGAGTTGAACTTGGGGCCATTGCAAATGGCATGTCGTTGCTCCATGACCATCAACCCCTTGGTGTGAAGGCCTGACAGCTCAATGGTAGCCTAAGGGTGGCATTAAAGTGCATTAGGTCCGTCCGAGATTGAACGATCTGAATAGAATTTCAAATTTGGTTTACCCAATGTCGCTTGGTCTTGGTCATGACCCGCACGTCTAAGGCTGCAGCCATGGCCAGTTGGTCGCACATAATGAAGTGATCGGGATGGAAGCTATAGTTGTCGTACCAAACCTTTTCCAAGGCATTCATCATCTTGGCCTGAGGCGTGTCAATCTTGCCCAAACAGTTCAGCCGCCAATCCTGGCAAGGAAACGAGTTGAAACCGGTTTCGAGAGAAACGAGTCGCAATTAATTACCATGTCTACTTTGCAATATTTGTAACAGAGTTCCCACGTGGCTATGTATGTGGGACAGTTATTCTTATTCAAGACCACAAAGGCTGCCTCAGGATCGACGTAGAAGTTGAACTCGGCTGACATAGACACATTGCCCACGCCCTCGCAATTTCCGCCCATGATGAACATCTCTTTGATCTGGCTCGTGATATCCGGACATAGTTTGAATGCTAAGGCGACATTAGTCAACGGTCCCAAGGCCACCAGGGTAACTTCCCCTAAAGAGGGTTAAAGGGATGTGCGTATGCAATCATCAATTGTGGCTCCAATCAGGGTCCCCAGCTCCAATGGGCTCAGTTACGTCGGATCAATTGACGATTACCTGGATTCTCGCGGACATGACGGCAAATGGCCAAAACGGCACCTTCCTCCTGGACTCTGGTCACGTCTGGGGTGGTACCAAATTGGACGTCATTGAATCCGTCACTGCCGTGGTAGCCTTCCGCATCTTTGGGAGTCATAATCAAGGCACTCTCACTGCCTCTGTGAACAGGTATCTAGGAAGAAAAGATGAATCTGCTCATACCTTGCATATCTTGATGTATGCATTAAGCAAATGGATCAGAAATTATTGAAAGCCATTTCTGACCATCAGGCTTGAAATGGTGGCACGGAGTGGCAGAAATTCCCGCAAAGTCGATTTTT
>NC_081445.1:3169491-3173302 GCF_007210705.1 Tigriopus californicus | reverse complement strand
CCGCAAAGTCGATTTTTACCATGGGTGATTATGCCCTGTTAAGTCGTAGGACACACAATGCTTTAAAAAAGTTACTGTCCAGAGACGCGGCTCTTTGTAAGGAAATTGGCTATTGATATTTCAAGTCCTTTGGGTAGCGCCCCATCTTTTTATTTTCCCTCGTCAAAAGCCAAGTCAGTTGTTGATATTTGAATAGAACTAATACATTTCCACATTTGCTACTTTCAAAGTAAACGGTTGTTAGCTTAAAAGATCTGGAATTCCTCGTTAAAGAACGAGGAAAACGATCTTGAAATATCAGTAACCAAAAACGGCGTTAGAGCTGCCCAGGATTAGGATTGCAGAATTGGTAAGATTAGAGCCGTAAAAATAGTCGAATAAATTTGTAAAAATAGCAGCTAAAATATGATGGGAATGGGAATCATGACAAAATAGTTGGGAAAATAGTTGATAAAATATGCGGAAAACAAGCATTGAGTGGTGTATTTCTAGAGTTTTAGGGGCAGATTACCAATTTAAAAACCTCTGGACTTTAAGCAAACCACAACGAGCCCCAAAAAGGTAGCTAATTTGGAAATTGCTTTGTTAAAACTTCTAAAATCGAACGGTCTTCCCCTCAATCTGATCAACCTGAAGAAATTGTTAGCAAATTACTTTTAAGTTATTAATGCTTATGTGAAGCTTTCCATCAATGCCAGGTTCAAGTGGTCTCATGGAAAAGGCTTCCATACATGAGAAAAGTTGTGTGAGGCATGGCTAAGTACCTTTACAAAGCTTTTTGTTCCACCCGTAACTGCAGTTCACCGCCGTGCAGATTTGAGCTTTGTTCGAACAACTACTCCCAAACCATGGAGTATGCCCAAGCTCACCCTGGTTTGAAACATTACAAGGTGATCTTGATGTTAGCCATTTTTTTGCGTTTCGGTGTGTTTTGTTTGCTCTTGTAGCGTTGAAGGAAGCAGGAACGTTCGAACGAAAATAGACAAAATGCGAAAAATGGACGGAATGCGTGAAAACGGCAAAAAAGCTGGAATTTGTGGCCCAAATGATCAATATATGACGTCAAAATGGCAAACAATTGCTCTCAAATTTATACCAAAATTGCAAATTTCATACAAATTGCAATTGATTACCTTATCAATTAGTATGTTATTAGAAATATGTTGAACAAAGATTCGAATATATTTAAAACACTAATTTGTTGCCACATTCACGTGTAAGAAACGGCCAAAAGATTCGAATATATTTAAAACACTAATTTGTTGCCACATTCACGTGTAAGAAACGGCCAAAAATACATTTTTTGGGTTAGATATTCACGGGCTTTAATACCCGCTGCAAGGAATGTAAACCCCGGTACTCTTAAAGTGAAAGATTATAATTTGTTAAAATGACGCCACTAAATTTATATTATATTTGATCTTCCAACGAATTTGAGTTGGCAGACCGAGCTGGTCCCTGAATGTAGGGTTGATCTGGAATGCTATCTAAAAATTTGTTCAAGTCTGATTTGAAAGATGCAACCGGATCAACAAGGCCTACGCATTCCCTACGAATATAAGAGGGAAGCAAATAAGACAATGAAGGAGCCCGAGAAAGAAGAGTTTAAGGTCCAGGTTTTGCAAAAATTGTTATCGTTAAAAGATCCACTCAGGACATTAAAATGTATATACTGAAGTTTGAAGGATGTAGATCAAACCATAAAATGATAGAAAAAATGGAGAAGAAGAAGAAAAGTTGAATACTTCTTGAAAATGAGTCAAGCGAAAGAAAGAAGATAAGAAATAGACGAATTATAACCTTTCATTTTAATAGCGCTGGGAAAAGTGTTCTGTTTTGGGGGGAGTTCATCTATCTTAAACTAAATTCATTCACTTTCAAGCAGTTTCTATTGGTTTACAACTTACATTTTCATCGCGCTCTCTCTAACTAAGTTGCTTGGTAATCTGGCAAAGGTTTTACTTTTCCCAATTAGAATGACCCCCACTCAAAGGGTTCACAAATCATTTTGCTCTTGACCCAAGAATGTTCAAAGTTTCAAAACCTTCAACCTCAAATCAACCCACCATAATTCGTTGCTAGACCAAGTTTTTTTTTAATAATTATTGGTCTAGATTATGTCTTGTTATGTTTTGTGTTACTCAATCAGATATGACCATTTTCATATTGAAAGAACTTCATTGTATCGGTTACAAAATCCGTATGACCATAACGAGGAAATTTTTCAATCGTCACGTAGCCAAAGTTAGTTCTTGGCTGCATTTATTTCATAGCAAGTTTATTCTCACACATTACAGAATGTAAGTAATGCCCCTTGAATAAAGATAATCATGGTCCTATGATCCCTGAATAGTCAACCAAAAAGCATTGTACTCCAAAATTAATTGCTTGTCTTGCATGTACAGTACACTACAGTGGAAAGTCCTGATTTAATCAACAGCGTTGACTCATTCAGTCCCCGTTGAGTAGAAAGTACACATGTCCACTGATCGACTGGCTTTAGACGTGCATGCAACGTTCTTCGACCTCTTTGCATTTGATAAGTTTCCCGATGAAAAAACTCTTCAGTCATTCATAGATTGAACTATACCATCGCTTTGTAGTTATCAACATTTTAAATGCAGTACATGCTCCTAGAGAGACATCAACAAACAGAAGCACTGCCCAGCTTTGCATATTCTTATACAACTTGACTTGAGAACGCAGCCCATCTTTTCTGACCATCGAGCTTGAAAACGTCGGAAACGTACTCTTCCTCGAACTTGACCATGCAACAATAAAATGTGTGGGGGAGCCAAAAATCCTCTTTTTGTGCTTAAAGTGATTACACAAAAGGCAGACTTGTTAACCACTTCCGTAAGAGAGGCCCAGTTCCTCAAGCAAAAGTCATTTTCAAAAATTCGCGGAAAATGAAACCTTTCCATGAAAAGTCAGGGTCGCATGTTGGCCATCGGGGCCTTCATAGTACCGAACATGGCTGGATTCGTTAGATTCACTGGATTCAAGGTCGTTGACTGAAAAGGGGGAAAATGTGCTTTATTGCCAGAGGGCCTTACTGGCGGCCTTTGCGTTCCACTCACGAGACTGGGACAAGGTAAGAACGGTTCCATCGTGAAGTTGAAGTTGTTTCGAATCTTTCACGAGATCGGGATTGAGTGTGATGTTCAGGCAAGATCTCACTTTGTGAGCGAAGCAGTCTGGTATCCGGTGAACGTTATCTTGATCCTCGGAAGTCTCAAAAAACTTCGGTTGTCCCCTGCTTCCATGAAAAATCAATATCAATGGGAAGGCAAATCCAGTGGAGCGTCGAAACCATTACGGACAACTGACTGACATTCTTTAATATGGCTAGTGCGTGGCATTGTCACATTGTCAGATAAGCACCCGATGCTAAAACATATGTGTGTTTTTGTTCAGCTCGACTTTGATTTATGGCTAAAATTGGTTTCATGGTTGTTGAGCTATGGTTGACGGTGACGAAACGCTCGTATATTTCTCGGCTCTAATTGAAAAATGGGAAACAAGGATACTTTAATCATGCTAATAAGAAAAGCGAGCCACTTTCTGGGGAAGGCCAATACGACCTCGGAAAATAAGGCCAAAGCGACCCCCACCACGGTTTGCTCATATTCGATTCGTCCTCGTTTCCCACTTTCTGCTCTTCATCGCGTTGGTCCATTCAACTTTAACGGACGGCGTCGAACCCTTTCAGGGTGACTACAATATGATACTATTCAGTCTCGTTCTGCCCGTCCGTCTCCCAGGGTAAATCAAAGCAATTGTCAAATTCCCATTCATGATCTGGCGCGAA
>NC_081445.1:3155327-3169440 GCF_007210705.1 Tigriopus californicus | reverse complement strand
CCTGCGAGTTTTTGCTTTGTCTCCATTTCCATTTCCCCGCAACATACATTCGAATGATGCCTCCATTCAAAAAGGGCTTTCTTTACTCCAATACTTGCTTACAAGCTCACCCTTGAAGTGAATATCCCTTGATATATATTCTTACAATGATAATGAAAATAAAGGCCATGAAAGACGGAATAACACACATCGATTCAAAAAATGATTCCATTCCTGTCGCTTTTTTTAAACTATTTTAAGCCATTTCTGGGACAAAAACCGTTTTTTGTGCGATCTGTCACCATTATAACCTAAAACCAAAAATTTTAGTGGAAAGTTTGAAGACATTTCATCATGAGCAAGAAAAACTTCCAGAAGTTTTCAGAATGAATTGGCTTTCTTCGAGGCAGCATTATTTCTACCCTGACAACCCAAAGGGTGAAAAAAATTGAAGTTTTGAATTGTTATTCCCAAATATTTGCAAGTTTCCGAAATCTAGCGAGTTCCTCTTTTTGGCCCTTGAGTCCAAGAGAGCTGTGTGAAGTTTGAAAGCCAAACGACAATCAGGGCGTTTGTACTGCTATTTTTTTTGAAATTAATGTCATGGAATTGCAATGGCTTAGCACCATGCCTTATCAAATATTCAAAGATACTTTATAATAAATCATGCATCTCTCATTATTATTGATTCTTTTCCGTTAGAATAAAGTGTTTCTCTCATTATCTGCCATCAAACACATCTTTAAAAAGCAAGTAAACCATTAACCTAACAATAGTTTTACCCAATTGTTTGATACATTTTTCCGACACCCTATAGATTTCCATTTCTTGAAAAAGAATTATTCAGAAATCTGCCTAATCTCCTCTATGTCTGCTCGTAGTCAACGCGATACAACGCCTTGTTAAGATACAATAAGCCTTCTGTCAAAAATCAATCATTCCAGTGCGAAAATTTTTTGCAGCTATGAGTTATTATATCAAAATGTAGTCTTTTGTGGACTATTGGCCATCATGCGATTTTAGAGACCCTGGATTTGTGCCAGTTCATTCTAATTCAACTCCATGGCAAGAAACCCATTATTATTGGCTTAAAGATTTACTCCCTAAGTGTGTTTTTCACCTCGCATGAATATTACCCCCACATACAAGAACGGTAATCAAGCTTTGAACAACCATGATAACGTGTAAAACGGATCGTGGGAAGTATCAAATGCCCGAAACGATCATGGGCACAAAACCGACCCCATTTGCAACGTGAGACATTTTCATCGCGCCTTTAATAGTAAATTGTGTATAACGCACAATTAGACG
This sequence comes from Tigriopus californicus, assembly GCF_007210705.1. Taxonomy (NCBI): domain Eukaryota; kingdom Metazoa; phylum Arthropoda; class Copepoda; order Harpacticoida; family Harpacticidae; genus Tigriopus; species Tigriopus californicus. Next base: position 3,168,150 of record NC_081445.1, on the reverse strand, counting down.
TATGTTTCCCAAACAAGAGCATTGCTGCTTATCTATGTTTGAATGTGATTGCGCCCAACGTCACATTATAGGGTAGTCACAGGGTATTCTCCAAAGATGATTAATATTTGTGTCCTTTATTGCCGCAAAACAGTGGATTTTGTTCGCTTTCTTTTGGGACAGTGCGCTCATTCTGGGCCAAAAAAAGCGAGTCAATGGCTTGGCAATGACTCCTCTTCACCATCTTTACGACCTCGACGAGAGACCAGCAATTCCCTGGAAGCAATCAAGGATCTCAATCACCGCCATTCAAACGCTACGACCACAATGACGGGGAAATAACTTGGCCCTTTTCCTCAATTGATGGAAAAATATAATGGTTCATGGTTCAGAGCAAGTGCCTCTATGTTCAAACTGGAAAGTTCGTATATTGTGAAGAAAACGTACAAAATGCAATATGAGGTGTGAAGGGAGCAAGAAACAGTCTGCCAATAAACATGATCTGGGTTGTTTTGCTTGGGAGGGGAAGGAGTGGAAAACATAGGTTGCGAGAGAGTAATTCAGTCCGTTCGTTGGTTGTGAGAATGCGCGGAGCAACAGATTTTGAGAAGCCATCTCGTCGACGCGCTCGATAATGGTCCACATTCGAGTTGAACTTGGGGCCATTGCAAATGCATGTCGGTTGCTCCATGACCATCAACCCCTTGGTGTGAAGGCCTGACAGCTCAATGGTAGCCTAAGGGTTGCATTAAAGTGCATTAGGTCCGTCCGAGATTGAACGATCTGATAGAATTTCAAATTGGTTTACCCAATGTCGCTTGGTCTTGGTTCATGACCCGCACGTCTAAGGCTGCAGCCATGGCCAGTGGTCGCACATAATGAAGTGATCGGGATGGAAGCTATAGTTGTCGTACCAAACCTTTTCCAAGGCATTCATCATCTTGGCCTGAGGCGTGTCAATCTTGCAAACAGTCAGCCGCCAATCCTGGCAAGGAAAACGAGTTGAAACCGGTTTCGAGAGAAACGAGTCGCAATTATTACCAGTCTACTTTGCAATATTTGTAACGAGTTCCCACGTGGCTATGTATGTGGGACAGTTATTCTTATTCAAGACCACAAAGGCTGCCTCAGGATCGACGTAGAAGTTGAACTCGGCTGACATAGACACATTGCCCACGCCCTCGCAATTTCCGCCCATGATGAACATCTCTTGATCTGGCTCGTGATATCCGGACATAGTTTGAATGCTAAGGCGACATTAGTCAACGGTCCCAAGGCCACCAGGGTAACTTCCCCTAAAGAGGTTAAAGGGATGTGCGTATGCAATCATCAATTGTGGCTCCAATCAGGGTCCAGCTCCAATGGGCTCAGTTAAATCGGATCAATTGACGATACCTGGATTCCTCCGACATGACGGCAAATCGGCACCTTCTCCCTGACTCTGGTCACTTTGGGTGGTATCCAAATTGGACGTCATTGAATCCGTCACTGCCGTGGTAGCCTTCCGCCATCTTTGGGAGTCATAATCAAGGCACTCTCACTGCCTCTGTGAACAGGTATCTAGGAAGAAAAGATGAATCTGCTCATACCTTGCATATTCTTGATGTATGCATTAAGCAAATGGATCAGAAATTATTGAAAGCCATTTCTGACCATCAGCTTGAAATGGTGGCACGGAGTGGCAGAAATTCCCGCAAAGTCGAATTTTACCATGGTTGATTATGCCCTGTTAAGTCGTAGGACACACAATGCTTTAAAAAAGTTACTGTCCAGAGACGCGGCCTCTTTGTAAGGAATGGCTATTGATATTTCAAGTCCTTTGGGTAGCGCCCCATCTTTTATTTTCCCTCGTCAAAAGCCAAGTCAGTTGTTGATATTTGAATAGAACTAATACATTTCCACATTTGCCTACCTTTCAAAGTAAACGGTTGTTAGCTTAAAAGATCTGGAATTCCTCGTTAAAAACGAGGAAAACGATCTTGAAATATCAGTAACCAAAACGGCGTTAGAGCTGCCCAGGATTAGGATTGCAGAATTGTAAGATTAGAGCCGTAAAAAAATAGTCGAATAATTGTAAAAATAGCAGCTAAAATATGATGGGAATTGAATCATGACAAAATAGTGGAAAATAGTTTGATAAAATATGCGGAAAACAAGCATTGAGTGGTGTATTTCTAGAGTTTTAGGGCAGATTACCAATTTAAAAACCTCTGGACTTTAAGCAAACCACAACGAGCCCCAAAAAGTAGCTAATTTGGAAATTGCTTTGTTAAAACTTCTAAAATCGAACGGTCTTCCCCTCAATCTGATCAACCGGAAGAAATTGTTAGCAAATTACTTTTAAGTTATTAATGCTTATGTGAAGCTTTCCATCAATGCCAGGTTTCAAGTGGTCTCATGGAAAAGGCTTCCATACATGAGAAAAGTTGTGTGAGGCATGGCTAAGTACCTTTACAAAGCTTTTTGTTCCACCCGTAACTGCAGTTCACCGCCGTGCAGATTTGAGCTTTGTTCGAACAATACTCCCAAACCATGGAGTATGCCCAAGCTCACCCTGGTTTGAAACATTACAAGGTGATCTTGATGTTAAGCCATTTTTTTGCGTTTCGGTGTGTTTTGTTTGCTCTTGTAGCGTTGAAGGAAGCAGAACGTTCGAACGAAAATAGGAAAAATGCGAAAAATGGACGGAATGCGTTGAAAACGGCAAAAAAGCTGGAATTTGTGGCCCAAATGATCAATATAACGTTCAAAATGGCAAACAATTGCTCTCAAATTTATACCAAATTGCAAATTTCATAGCAAATTGCAATTGATTACCTTATCAATTAGTATGTTATTAGAAATATGTTTGAAAAAGATTCGAATATATTTAAAACACTAATTTGTTGCCACATTCACGTGTAAGAAACGGCCAAAAATACATTTTTTTGGGTTAGATATTCACGGGCTTTAATACCCGCTGCAAGGAATGTTAAACCCCGGTACTCTTAAAAGTGAAAGATTATAATTTGTTTAAATGACGCCACTAAATTTATATTATATTTGATCTTCCAACGAATTTGAGTTGGCAGACCGAGCTGGTCCCTGAATGTAGGGTTGATCTGGAATGCTATCTAAAAATTTGTTCAAGTCTGATTTGAAAGATGCAACCGGATCAACAAGGCCTACGCATTCCCTACGAATATAAAGAGGAAGCAAATAAGACAATGAAGGAGCCCGAGAAAGAAGAGTTTAAGGTCCAGGTTTTGCAAAAATGTTTATCGTTAAAAGATCCACTCAGGACATTAAAATGTATATACTGAAGATTGAAGGATGTAGATCAAACCATAAAATGATAGAAAAAAATGGAGAAGAAGAAGAAAAGTTGAATACTTCTTGAAAATGAGTCAAGCGAAAGAAAGAAATAAGAAATAGACGAATTATAACCTTTCATTTTAATAGCGCTGGGAAAAAGTGTTCTGTTTTGGGGGGAGTTCATCTATCTTAAACTAAATTCATTCACTTTCAAGCAGTTTCTATTGGTTTACAACTTACATTTCATCGCGGCTCTCTCTAACTAAGTTGCTTGGTAATCTGGCAAAGGTTTTACTTTTCCCAATTAGAATGACCCCACTCAAAGGGTTCACAAATCATTTTGCTCTTGACCCAAGAATGTTCAAAGTTTCAAAACCTTCAACCTCAAATCAACCCACCATAATTCGTTGCTAGACCAAGTTTTTTTTTAATAATTATTGGTCTAGATTATGTCTTGTTATGTTTTGTGTTACTCAATCAGATATGACCATTTTCATATTGAAAGAACTTCATTGTATCGGTTACAAAAATCCGTATGACCATAACGAGGAAATTTTTCAATCGTCACGTAGCCAAAGTTAGTTCTTGGCTGCATTTATTTCATAGCAAGTTTATTCTCACACATTACAGAATGTAAGTAATGCCCCTTGAATAAAGATAATCATGGTCCTATGATCCCTGAATAGTCAACCAAAAGCATTGTACTCCAAAATTAATTGCTTGTCTTGCATGTACAGTACACTACAGTGGAAAGTCCTGATTTAATCAACAGCGTTGACTCATTCAGTCCCCGTTGAGTAGAAAGTACACATGTCCACTGATCGACTGTCTTTAGACGTGCATGCAACGTTCTTCGACCTCTTTGCATTTGATAAGTTTCCCGATGAAAAAACTCTTCAGTCATTCATAGATTGAACTATTACCATCGCTTTGTAGTTATCAACATTTTAAATGCAGTACATGCTCCTAGAGAGACATCAACAACAGAAGCACTGCCCAGCTTTGCATATTCTTATACAACTTGACTTGAGAACGCAGCCATCTTTTCTGACCATCGAGCTTGAAAACGTCGGAAACGTACTCTTCCTCGAACTTGACCATGCAACAATAAAATGTGTGGGGGAGCCAAAAATCCTCTTTTTGTGCTTAAAGTGATTACACAAAAGGCAGACTTGTTAACCACTTCCGTAAGAGAGGCCCAGTTCCTCAAGCAAAAGTCATCTCACTATTTCAGGTGATGTATAATTAAACACCGCAAGCGGAGTTACCTAGAAACAAGCGACTTACGTCCGGACATCCACCCGCGTCCAAGGTTCGAAAGATGTTAATGAGCACTTTATCCACTTGGGTGTTGCCATTGACCGCTGTGATGGCCAAGATCTCAATTTCTTGCCGTTTATGGGCATCGATGGCCATCAACAAGGCCATGGCATCGTCCACACCCGCATCACAATCGATGATAAATTTTCCCGGCATCTTCTTGGCTTCGGGGCCACTTCCAAAGGTTCGAGCCAAGGACGAGAGGGTCCTTCTAGTTGAGAAAATGGGTGTGTTGCAACTGAATCCCTGACGCCGGAGATGAGCACATCTTGGCCGTACAGTGAGATAAAAACTCGTTTGGGTGGAGAATGAAAACAAGAACTTTCTCACTCGCATGATGCAAGGGAACCTTGCTCATTGTTCGCCTCCACCCAGCTTCAAATGGCATGTGCAGCGTCAGCTCTTGTGTGGGTGTATAGTAGTTACCGACCCAAGTAGTCGCGGATTGCAGTTTTTATCCCTGAGTAGGCACCCTTCTTCGAATTGAACGAAGACGTCTCAGAGATCTTAGACATTCCATGAGAGGTTGGGTGATTGGCACAGAAATTGTCATCTTATTTGAAACGTAAACATTCAAAGCATCGATCCTTGACCTTGTTCACCTCGGGGCATATACCTCTCACAGAAAAATCAGTGGAAATCTACTTTTTTCCTCATTTCTCACTCAAAATATGACGCTTCTTGGATCAAAAACCATCTGGTAATATCTCGAAAATGAGGGTATTTAAATCAGGTATTCATGTACCTCTCAAACAAACGTGGGTTCCATATCCATATGATTTAGAGCCTCCTCAGTGACATGTGTAGAAATATCATGATTACTTTTGATTTAACATTTGTTACCTAAAAGAAGTTTTAGGAGACCGGTTTTTATATTTCGATTGCAATGTGCAATAAAAAGTGGAGGTTGAGGAACCCTTCCTGTTTCATAGGCAAAGAACATGTCTTTGCAATCAACCAAGTACTAGAGGCGCAGATTAGATTTAAGGCCCCGACACATAGTCCATAGAATTTGGTATCGGCATTCTTAGAATTTAGCATTGAGTTTTTAGATTTATCAGGTTTGTGCGTTAAAACAGGTTTCTAAGAGCTGCAGACCAGCAAAGCTCTATTTTCTACCCATGACAAGAATGGGTTTGAAGAATTTTTGCCGCTTTTCGCCACAATGTTTGCCAGGTGGTCAACAATTTAATTTCATGATTTTCTATCCAAGCTATTTTTTCGTTGATCACAACGTTGCCAATTCAACTGATATTTGAAATATAAAAAAAAAGAATAAGCGCTGGGATCGAGTTTGAAGAGTACAAAAACCACTGATTGAGAATTGACATAACTTGGAAGCATCATATAGTGCACCCTATGATTGTTTGTTCTTGTTCTTGAGTTTCCAGATTTGTTGTCATGCAATTGTTTGTCTTCTTTTCTATACAATTCTGAATAAGATCACTAAGCCAGGGTGCCCTCTTAATCACTATGTTTCTCTCTCACTCTGTCATTGTTTGGACATTTAATCTTCATAGCCAAACACGAGACACTTCGAATCATACGATTCCGCATAAACAACAATTGAGTTCGTGCTTCGCATGTTTTGAATTGAACTGATTTTGCTAAAAGACAACACTTGAACCGAAGGATGCAAAAATTGGACGAACTAAAGTTATGCTAATGACATTTGGGACGACGCTATTAAAAACTCCGCTCGTAGATGATGTACATAGATAAAAATATTGAGTTGGTTTCGTCCGTGAAGGATTGAGATGTAGTTGTCTAAAATAATGGAAAGTTCGATGAAAGTCCAAAGATACACCAGTATCGAGATACTAACTCTGTACTAGTCGATTGTCCACCACATCTTGAAAATGCCTTCCCCCTTGGGCTCCGATGAGTTCAGCAGGTTTGCAAAAGGTCGAACAAGTTCAAAGATGTTTCACTAGGAACAATAAAGGCATGAGAGAGCTCTTTAGAGAGTCTAAAAGGTTGGGACTTATCAGTAGTTAGAGACAGTACGAAAAGTTCTTGGTACTGTAAGTTTTCAAAAGCATCCATGAGCTTTGTCCCAACCCAGGATTTAGGGTCAATTCTAGTGACTGGATAATCATAATGTGCTCTTGAGAGCACCTTCAAGCCCTCGAAAATCCAGGCTAGTTCGAACAATGAAGCCAACCCTCTTCTTTTTCAGGCTCTTTCATTGTTCAATATGCTGCCCTCAAATATTCGTAAGAAAAAAGTAGGCTTTGACCCGTGGCATCATTTAAGTTAGATCTGGACAAATTCTTAGATAGCATTCAAGATCAACCCTACATTTAAGGACTACCTTGGTCTGCCAACTCAAATCGTTGGAAGACCAAATTTTATATAAATTCCAGCGGCATCAATTTAACAAATTATACTGAGATTATCTTGAAGGCTCTGCTCAATCGGAGAATTTCCCGAACCCATGAATTAATCGCTGACAAACGTGGAGATTTTATCAGGGAAGGCATTGTCGCATGTGGAGGTCATAAATCAGAAATGTGGGGATCTTCTCTCAAAAGAAGGAACCTCAGTTTTGAAAGATAGATTGGAAATGTTTTCGCATTTGAGCGTTTAAAATTTCAAAATCCCTGACAATAATTTCATCTCATCTATGCCAAGAATGGAACCTTGGTTGGACCATGGTCTTGCAAGGCACCATGGCGGCCCTTAATTCGAACCTCTGGTATTTGGCCACCTTTAGAGAAGATCCCAGAAGGCCTGGCTGGAGGGATTGAAGGACCGAGCGGGTGATTGCGTCTCCTTAGAACGGTGGAACTGCTTCGGTTTGAGAATGAAAAGCCAGGCTAGGCTCCAAGAAAGGCCGGCCGTGGGTCTGGAATGAATGGTCCAATAAGATCCTCTACCATTCCCAATTTTCGTCAGTCCGTTGACATCCATTCAAGCCTGAGCATACCATGATCTTTGAAGTCCTCCTCACCCTGAGTTGTGGTGTTACGCTTTTGCCCCAAGAGATCAGTGCCTCGAAACTCTATGTGAGGAACATGAAACCAATCACGTCCAATGGGGAAGAGTTGATTCCAAACTTTTGCAATTGCACCACTGATTGTTTATCGGCAGAAGGTTTACTCTACCATGGAATCACTCTAACAAGTAAGCATAACCAGAGCTAGGCTATTCATCTCTGCAACCCTAAGCATTTGATCAATGTTTGACTTTTCCCTCCTTCCAGACGAAGAAAAGGCCGATGTCCCACGTTGGGGCCTTCGCACAGCCTTGAAGATGAAATGCATTCAAGAACTGGTCAAAAGAGAAGACCGAGATTACGGGAAATGGAGAATGATTCGCTACAACGACTTTGACGAGGAGTCCACCACCAAAGGCTTGGCCAGTGATGCTAGTGGATCCGAGTTTCTTCAGATCGTCGGCTTCTTCTTGGATCATCTCACCTTGTTCATAGTGATATTTCTCGTGATCTTCTTCTTTTCGCTCTATTGGTACTTTCATTGTCTAAATGCCGAGACGAAACATTCAACTTACGCGGACATTCAGATTCTTGAAGCCCCGCCCCAAAGGACTAGTCAGCCACGCCCGAGCCTGGGACGGTATCCGTCGTCCCATCCAGACGAAGTGACGGAGGTTTGAGACCTCCTCATCAGCCCGATCAATCATTTAATCAATCAATCAATCGTAAATCTGATTCAATGTGAGAGACTCGTATTTTGTACCAATCGCTTTGTACCAAGAGCTATGAATAAATTATTTCCACATATTTGGCCTGATTTTGTCCCCATGCATGATTTCCAAGAACGTCTCAAGGACTAATGAGTCATTCTAATTTGGTGCCAGGTAGACATGGGCCATACAATGTACCAGTCGGAGAAGGAAAGCTGACGTGAAACGTGATGTTCGAGCGATTAAAGCAACGCACCGCTCTCAGGACCCCTTTTCTGCTTGAATTGCATGGATAGGAACTTCTATACACAAAATGGAGATACATATCTTACATAAGCCTTGAAAGTGGAACATCCGGAGAAAGATGGGTAGAACGTTAGGTGCTCAATCGCAGGTTTTATTTTCCTTCTAAACATAGTCATAGAGTTGAGGAAATGTTTGTCATACCCTGGAAAGAGGAATACCATATAGATGAATGGGAGAATAACAGCTGCTTATTTTGATCCAAACCAAGGGGAATCTATTTTTAGAGGTCACATTATTGCACTGGGCTTGTACTTTCATTTCCACATTTTACTGCTTAGGACCCTGCTTGTTGAGTAAGTGTTTCATGTTTCGTGAGAAAACCAAGACAGGCACCGACTTAAGACTGAACTTGCATCAAGCAAGTTTTACTGTAGAGATTTAGTTCCAACCAGCCAAGGTTACTTTTGCATTTTCTCCATGATTGAAGAGCAGGCTATCAAAAAAGATGAATGAATACCATTGTGGACAATATTCAAAGTAGGGTTCAAATTTAAGCTCAAGGGCTGATGCATTAATATCATTAGTTAGTCAATGGAGTTTGGATTGCAAAGTCACATTCTGCTCATCAAGAAGAAATCTACTACTCACTACACTATCTACATTCTCCGGCGATTTTGAGTTTTTCAGTAAGTTGTTGTAACCAGGCACACCAGCATTGATATGCACACATGCATAAAACATCACTGCTGAGGCTTCATTTTGCTCAAATCTGCACCATATTTTTAAGCCTTTCTGGCAATTTGCAAAAATATTTTTCACAATATTTGTCCCCACAATGAATTATTGATGTTTTTTGAGACAAAAAAATGATCCCCCAAAGCAAAATTTTGTAATCCAAATTCAAGATTGGTCCATTTTGCAGCACTTGATTACAAATTACATATTTGTAGAATACAGTGAATTAATGGTCTTGGTAAAATGTTTTGTCAAGGCAAATAAACATGGTCAGACTAGGTAACCACTAAACTGGAAAATATTGTTTCAGCGCACACAGGGTGACTGAAAATCATGTGAAAAAAGGTTGGTCTAAGAGGCCTTTCAATTTGTTGTATTTGCACTGACTTCCAAATGAAAATATTCTTCAATATTGATACCAAACTGGGTATATCTTCCAACAATTGGAAACATATAAAGTCAACTGAAATTTCAAAAGTCAGAATGCAAACATTGCAGTTTTGAGCAAACAAACCTTTTTAACCACTTTTGCCTCTCTTTTCCGAAATCTTTTGGAACTTAGTGAACCAAATTTTACCACAATATCAACTTTTCCATGGTATTATCACTGCATTGTTACATCAGTATCCCCATGATTGTGATGCTTCAAAAGAGAACAAGAAATAGGTTAAGAAGTAGATTTTTTTGATTGAACAAATTTGACTTTGAATCCAGCATCAAGTAATTATGGTACACTTCTACATGGTTTGGAGTTCCAATGCATTTTTGCATTATACTCTAGCTAAATAATGTCACCTTGAAACGTGATTGGTCTTTTGTGGGAAAATGAAGGATCATGACCTGACAAAGAATGGCCATTTTGGTCCATAGGCCAATAAGATTCATAAGTACTGGAATATCATAGATTCAATTGCTCTCAATTTTGTCCTTCTAGTTATCAAGTAATTGTTTGTTGGTTTGTTGGTTGGAGCTTGGCTTGTTTCCTTAAGGGGAAAGCGGTTCAAGTCCAATTGTCTTTCTACTTTAGAAGGGATAAGTCACCAAAATAGTGTATTTAATATTAAATGCCTAGAGGAAGATCTAGGTGATGCACCTTTTCAAAATTACATAACACTCTCCCAATTGAAACCAAGCTCATCATCCAAATCAAGGCCTCTTGTCAAGTCATTGGTCTCTGATTTGATGGATTTGGTTGAAGACCTTCTCCTAGAATATGAGACTAAGTTGTTGGGTTCTTCAAAACTCAAGCTATTTGATTGTTCATTGAATATATCCGCTGGATTAACACAGTTTGAGGGAGACGTCTCATCTATGGGTGGTCCTAATGGGCTCATTGAAGCAAGATCATCATCACCCAAAGATACATGGGTCAACAAGCTGTTTTCATTGCCCTGGGCCCTAATGTGGCCAGAGGCTCCAGATGGAGTAGGGGGCGTGGCAGGACAAGACATGTCGTCCTTAACCACCGCGGGCGAGGGAGCTGTAGTCAGCTGATGTCCGGCAGTCGTAGAGAGGTTTGTGGGTAGTGACTGGTCCATATCTTCAGAAGTTCTTCCGTTCTCCAAATGTGGCATATCAATCGGTTGCAGCCCTGGGATGTAGCTACTCATTATTGGACTCCTAACTTCTTGAGGAGATTGAAATCCAGGAGAGATCCCCCCATTACCCTGGGGTAGCTGCTCCGGTGAAGCTGGTTCGTAATGATTCGGATCTATACCGGCCATTTGAAGAGCAGCTTTCAATTGGTCGTTAGGTACCATGCTGGCCGTTGTTGTGGTCCTGGCCTTATATTGGCTTATAAACGAGTTGAAATCCATGGTGACTGGGTTAGTCGTTAACTGGCTTGGCTGAGGAACAAACAACGAATGGTTCCCTTCCAGGTTTAGAAAGTTTGACGAGAAGTTGATATGCTGAGGAAGCGAGAAGTGAGCTTGATTCAAGCTGGCTAACTTGCTTGCCATGCTGAAGATTTCGTTTTGTTTCTGGATTTGTTGGATAAGGGTGGGAAAGTGTACGGATTGCTCGGATGGAGTCAGATAATAGGTCGAGGGAGCGCTCTCTGTATGAGTGAGCTTGGGTCGGTGGTTCTGTACATTGATGGATTGTTGGGCGTTACTCTTGCTCCTTTGGATCTGAAGAGGGTTCACTATGGGGGGGTGAAAAAAAAAGTTCAAATAGAATCTCCTTATTTTTGACACAAGTCGACACTCCTTCAGTTTAATTAAATGTTCCAGATCGGGGTGGGTAAAGATCCGGGTTAAGTACGTGAAGATCCTTGCTTGTTAAGCATTTGTGACGCCCGGATATTTGTGGCGTGGAGATTGGTAACTGTGTTAGTGATTCTAACCCATTACGTCAGAGTTGAGTCAATAAGCATTGGAGTCGTCAGTCGATCACGATAAAATTAAAAGTGGGCAATGTTAGGAACGCGTATGTAGTTGGGTGTCATGTTTGGTCTTGCCTACGGTTGTTGAAATGGTAAGTCATTAACAAAAACAACGATAGCGACCCTATCGAGTCAATTAGCGACCTTGGATTAGGTTAATTTGAATCTATTACGAGAATTGTTTCATACAGCACTGAATGTTAGTAATCGTCTCTCACGTCTGTGACTTGATCAGTGAAACATCACGCTTTACTTTGTTAAAATGAAATTCTAATAGTTATTTAGTTGCAAAAGCAAATTGTTCCGATTGTCATTTGCGTTCAGATTGATTAAGTAACTAACTTCATTTTTTCGTATTTTTTTGGGTGCTAGGGTCGGAAGGATGAGCCTCGCCCGGCCAGCGAAGCCAGCCATCACATCGTCCCTATACTTTTTCCGATAGGCAGTGTCGTGTCCGTATCAGATTTGGTTCTCCGTCTGTGGGCAGGGATAGCGTCTAACAGTTTCCTTGAGAAGGGTCGGGGCATCTTTTCTTCATGAAACGTATACAAAATGATTGCTACTTGTGAAGAATGTGCTCAATCTGTTCGGGTCTACGGTTTTGTTAAAGTTTCACACCCTTATGATTCGTCTGAAAACTGTTTCACCCAAACCATGAAGGCTGCAAACAAAAGCTTTCGGACGCATTTTCAGGCTGCAATGTTTCGCCATCTTTTCTACTAGATCATCACAGTTAAACATGGGAGCAGAAATAAGCACTTACAACAATCTTAAAAGCAGTGAATAGATCGAACTTAATATCTTTCAGTATCTATATACAGATTAGAGAGCCATGTGCAATCTAGCTTGGTTTCATTTCCTTTAGTGGGCAGAAGTTGGAGAAAATGGTCGCAGAAGGACTTCACTTCCCACAAGTGATGGGTCGAGTCCGGACCGGACTCGAATCCGAGTGCACTCGAGTCTTTTACTTGATTTTGGAAAAAATTGGCCGGACTCGAGTCTCTTAGAAAGAACTCGAGTCTGAACCCGTCAAAAAAAAATCACTCATTTCCGCCTAGAATTCCGCAAGACGAGTCTTTTTGCTAGACCTGACTATACTGTGAAAGGCTTGAGACCAGACTCGGCGAGTCCGGCAAAAAGTCAAAATGTCAAAGGAATCTCCCTAGCACTACCTCCTACTCTTTGGGGTTCGGCTGCGTCACGTCACAAAATGTT
>NC_081445.1:3133965-3155291 GCF_007210705.1 Tigriopus californicus | reverse complement strand
AGTGCGGAAATTGTCATTTTCAAGATCAAAGTTTTGGATGTTCAAATCAATAGTTATGTCCAAAAATGTTACTACGAAATGAATTTTTTTTTGACAGATTCAGAATCAAGTATAATTTGAACCGTATTTGTACCATACTATGGGCAAGAGGGACAAATCGTTGAGGCCAGCACATAAATCTCAAACCAATGTCCTCAGATATCTACTGGAACTTCATGACTGCCAGAATATTAAAAAACCACAAATTGTTCCAACGATGGATTTCACAGGAGATAGTCGCTACTGAAACTCAGTTATCATTTATCAAAGGAAAACGAGTTGTTAAGATTTTAGAAAATTCGAATAATTCACCCAACATAACACCACTGTAATATTGGGCAAAATCAAAATTAGTCACCCTTGAAAAATGATAAATTTTCGAAAGCGCTGATCCCGGCTGATCCCCTTACTTTTGCGACCTTGGGTGTAAGGCCCGGCCTCACAGATGGTTACCTAGCTTGACGGAGGCCTTATTGCTGCATAGCCCTCTCAGTAGGCCAAATGAGAGGGCACGGTCCTGTTGCGATAAGTTTCTAAAACGCACCCTCGTGTCATCACCATTTTTTGGGGTCTGTTCTATATTTTAGTTCGGTGTCCAGTTCATCCTTTTTCATATTATGTACTCTATTCTGTCTCCATCTTGAAAACTGCTGTAAGAGACAGCACATTCTCGTCGACGCAAAAAAGCAACCCTTGAAAATAGACTGACAGGGCAAGAAAAATATGCAACTGAAAAATTGACAAGTCCAGACTTGAGCCCCTCAAACAGGATTCGAGATAGGTTTCTTTTCTTGCGAATCGTTGAAAAAGACTGAAGTCTGGATTTGTCCGATCACTAATCCATTTATAAATCGATCATGTTTTCGAAACAAAAGGGCCCTTTTAAACGTTTGTTCCTTATTTACATCCTCGGAGGTTTTTCTGTTCAAAATATATTCTAGGAGGTTCTTTACAAATACTCCCCACAAACCTGCTGGATTTTTGACGTAGGATAACGTTACAAAAGCGACCAATATGGTATGCTGTCAAATAGGAACATTGCTTGAGATTTGCTGTTAAAATCATGCTTCAGAATATCATCCAAACTAAGAGAAGAAGTCTCACTTTAGATTCCTGCTTATTTTCAATCTTCGTGTGAGAGGCTATGACAAAAAATTGAAAAAGCTTGTTCTTTGGGTATGGTGGAACAGTTTTGACACTCCTTCCTACCTATAATCAATATGGCACAATCAGCCCGAGTGGTTGAGGCTATATCACATAAAGACACATTTTGTTGATATTTCATGAAGGGCAAGGACCATACTCACAAAGCTTCTGTATTGCTCCATTCTCGGACTAGATGAAAATCGTAACAATACATTGGTACTCAATCAGGTACTCAATCAATTTCATTCGCTTTTCCTTAATCTAGCTTCCTTATCTGAACGATTCGCATATAAGGTGTAGCTTTGATCCCACATGGGAACCTGTCAATAACATTGATTCTATAGTTACAAAGGATTTTGTTCACACTCCGTCTATTTCTGGATGCTAGTTTTGATTCGTTTCAATTACGTTGATGTCTTCTCATCCATGAAATGGACCTTAATTTAAAGCATTGAAATAATAGCTCGGCTTTAGCCCTCTAGAAGATGACAATACCTGGGTTGACTCTCAAAAAACGCTCGGATGTTCCTGAGAACAAGTTACACAATTTTAACTGATTTCATCTCACTCGTCATTTTTATTGGCTAATGTCCAAATTCTTGGAAACGCCCATGATCACCAAAAAAATCCGGCTACTAAATAAATATAACTGGAGCCAAAAAGATGGAAGCCGGTGCCTGTCACCGTCAAAACAAGCAAATTTAGGCTCGGTTTTGCCCAGAAAATTAACAAAATTGGGCAAAAACAAAGCTCCGAGGGTTTTTCGTTTGATCCGTCACTACAAGATGGATTTTGGCTGAAAGAAGCCGATTGAGAGCAAAGGGAATAAGAGAAGCTGAAACTTTTACCTGCAGGCTACCTTAATGCCCTTTTTGCAATGGAACTCACTAAGTGGCAATCAGTTATTGGGCATACGTCTTTTCAATGAAATAAAAGTGTCTTACCGGCGTCAATCCTGCGTGTGCATCATTCACTCGGGATTTCTTCACCCTCGGTTTTCCTGTATTAAAATTGACTGAATTGTTGGGATCATTGGATACCAAGGAGTCGTCAGAATTATGCTTGATGATGGCCCAATAGCAGCCTTTGCCCGGATTGCTCCGACCTCGCTGAACTTTCAGGAAGCATTTACTCAACGACAGATTGTGGCGGATGGAATTCTGAAACATTGCCAAAGACTTTGTTATTGAGTTTTCCTAATGCTACAATAAATAGTTGCTAGTTGAATCATGCCCAAAAGTGAATTCCTGAGCCTTCTCGTCTTGACGTACTTTATAGGGAACCAAATCCACTTTCAAAAGGTTTAATTGATTTTGTAGACAAACTTATGGTGCACCCACCTTTAGAGTAAATTCACGTTGTTTAGAATTACGAATTGATTCATATCACTTTGGGAGAGAGAATATTTTCGGATTTATTTCGTCGATTATTAGACCTCTTGATCACACTTATTGTTACTTGATTGGAAGCACAAAAATCAATGTCCAATGGCAATTAGTGTATGAGGTTTTTGTAATGAAGAGCAAGTTAATTGCTTGAGTTGAAAAAGGATCCGGTACGGGTATGTAATTTTTATTGGCATATTGCTCTCGTAAGTCGTGAGGGGTCTTCGATGTTGTAGGTACAAAATGCGAATAGAGGTTGGGTTAGTAAATGAGCAAATATTGTATTGATTAAAAAAACTAATATGCAACATTCACTGATGGGTTGCAAAAAGTTTCTGAACCTTGCGTAAAACTCGTGAAAAGAAAAATGAATATCTGTCGCATCCACTTTTCCTTTTTTATCAACAAGTTGCTTCCTTCAATATCGGAATTCGTGGATCTTTTTCCAATTGCAGCCAAGACAATGGATATGTTTTCAAACTAGGTATTCGTAGGTTATTGAGAGATAAAGGGCTTATTTTCAAGGCGATTGAAAAGATAAACTGGAAAAGCATTGCAATGGCGTTTTACAATAACAAGGGCTATCGCCATCCATCGTTGATGGAATTGTTTTATTGAAAACTGACAGGTTCAAAAAGCTAAATTGGACGCAATTTCGGATTAAATTGGAACAAGTTTCCATTCAGTCAGGTCAATGGGAGGTTCAGCTTCGATACTTATCACCTGCTTCACCATTAGAGCGCCACCTTTGACTCATTTCAAAGAGTAAAGGATTTTTTCTTTGTTTTATGCCGCTAAGCTAGTCCATGGACTTTAACAGATCTAGATCAGGGACGGAAGAGAAGATTTCATATTTCCTTAGCCATTCTCTATATTTGAAATTGGCACTTAATATGATTAACATGCTTTGGGAACGCTATAAACATTTTAAAATCTTAGGAACCATCTTGGCCGAACGGTCAAATGTACTCTAAATCATAAAGGTGTGTTTTCATGTAATAGGTTTAGGCAGGAGATGTGGTGTAGTAGTCAGCGCAGTTTCTTTCAGTAAAAGATGTCCCTGGTTCGAAACCCGCCTTTTCTCCATAAGCAATATTTTAGACGCTAACCACACCCACACAAAGAGAGTCGAACTGATATTGGACATGACACTGCCTCACGGAATTTCACGGAAATGGACGATGTGATGGCTAGCTTCACTGGCCGATCAACGGTCAAGCCTTTGGCCCTAGCACTCCAAACCAAAAATAAAAGATAAGAACGTAGCTCAGGGATCTCATGAAGAGTGATCAAAGTTAAATTGTAACAGTTGCAACGAATTTGAATCTTCGCCCTTCTCTTGGCCAGATATATGAGTCTTTGACAATATAACGTTGAAACAAACCTATTTTTGAACAATTATCATTAGACTAGAACTGTTTGATGGGGCATGAGAGTCCACACGATGAAGCTAAGCTAGTTAATGACCTGGCTTTCAAGCACTCTTGCCGTAGAGTGAAAGCTTGGACATTACCCAGAAAGAGCATTCACTCATCACTTTGATGGATGAGTGGATCTTCATTGAGTTAAACTAAACATTCAAGCGCCTAAATCCCTGAAAACAAGGCCAATGGCTTAAAGGAAAGACCGTGTCGGGAAAACCTTTTTTATCCATTTTGTTTATATTTCACTTATACCTATACTTGTATTGTGCATACGCTTTTAACAAGGTCGCAAATAAATGATCATCATCGTCATCAATTCTGTAGAAATCCTAAAAAGCTCGCATCTGGAGAAAAAATGTTGCGAGATAGGGTAAAAACAGCTGGGGACCTAGCTAATCTTACCTATAGGATTACTGGTAAACATCGCGACAGGGCTGAAATAATGTAAGTGACTTCTTTCAGGACCTTTCTTTATGATTTTATTCATAAAAAAATGCAAAATGAACAACATAATGCAAAAAGATTAGAAAAAGTGAAAAATAATACATGTGCATTTTTTGGACAGCCCTGCTGATAAGACACACTTCCGTGCCGGAAATAATATGGCTCAGTGGTTAGCGCAGTTTTCCTAGCCTCACAAAATTTCTTGGTTGCATTCGCATACCTGGCCTTGCCCTAGAAAAGTTTTTTTCCTAAATTCAAAAACAACGAGAAACCTCTTACCTAGGCGAATTTTGATTATCAAGACTTTCAGGCTCTCTAAACTAAGAGACAAAGACCCACTTTGGATAACTAAATAAACTTCATCAGACATACGATCGCGTAAGATATACTTTTGATTTACTGTCAAAGGATCCCATCCTATGGTGGTTAGTGGGACTAAATATGGGACTTTGTTGACCAGCTTTTCAGTGCTGCTCAGGTATTCCCGTGAAATGCGCTTAAAAGTCAATGAGTATCTAACCCAAGTTTCATTGGTTGATTACGATTGGTTCTTGGTTATGAAATACCAAGTTCCGAGCGTTCCATTCCTAATCGATTCTAAAACATACATGTACACGCAAAGGTGTACTCTTTAAGAAAGGAAGTGAAATGACTTTACGTGAAAAAAAGTCCGGGAAAAACGGAAATTAAATGTCCAAGCACTGCGCTCAAAAGTACACCGAAAACGTCTTTTGTGGATCTTAACCATGAGCCTCGAGTTTGTGAATCTTTTTTACAAATGCATTGGTTGGTTGTCCTTGTATTCTGCTTCCAATGTTTGCCAAAATTAAAACGCAATAGCCAGGGTCAGTTGTTATTTGTTATACAAAGTTCATCATACTCATCCGATATGTAATCGCACAATCTAGCAGACTTAGCTAACTTTATAAAATGTCATCATTGATTATTATTGCTGTCCACCAGATGTGGATGATCGCATGTCGGCAATTCATTGGTTTATGAAGTTGTGTCTTTTTCAGAGGATCCTTTTCTCTTCTACCATACGTCTAAAGATATTACTGGAAAAGTTGTTCAGTAGTTTTTTTTGTTTGGAAATATATCCTGCCTTTTCCATATAGACTTTTGAGGAAAATGAGGAACAGGTTCGATTTCCAGCCTGAGCAAAGATCTGAGATGAAATTACACAGAAGCACACAGCAGGCAGAGTAAATAAATCCGATCGAGATGGTCGATCGAGTTGTTAATTGCTGTATTTATTCATTCCCTGTAACCTGAGGTATGGCAATATCCACGGACTTCTAAAGATGTGGACTGGGAACGGAAGTAAACATTTCGTATCTTCTAAACCGTTCACGTTTTTCCAAATGAGCACCTGATACGACCACAATATCTGGTTGAATAGATGAACTGGGCCAAGTTTGAGCACAAAACCATGCTTTGGGAACTCAAGAGGTATGATCAAAGTTATGTAATAAACACTACATAAAACTCGAATTTTCGGCCTGCTCTTGGTCAACTACATAAGCTTTTGACAACATGATTTTGAAACGAACCACTTTACAAGTCAATGATATAAAAATGATCTGACTTTAATTGAAGAGATCTACGCTTCTTATTTCATTACTTTAATTCGAAAAGTAGCTCAGATTTACCATGTCCCAGAGCAGGCCCATTTGGCGGGAAGCTTTTTCACAGTCCATATTTCTAGAAGTTTGTGCCTTATCACAGTCAAGGACAATGGATGTTTGGTATAATGACGTCGTCTAAAAATGGTCTTACTTTCCATCCTGAGCTTGCATTTCGGTAGAAAGGATAACGATCTGTGATCCATTGGTAGATCTCTGACAAAGTAGCACGTTGGTTCTCTGAGTTCTCAATGGCTTGCCGGATCAAAGTAGCATAGCTGAAACGAAGGCCAAAATGTAAATCCTGAGTGCAAGTTGACATTTCAGAGAAGCACTCTGAAAGAGACCTGCGTTATGGAACAAATAATCGTAGGGTGTGAAAATAGGAATAAACCGCTTTGATTGTTCAACCAATAAACCTGCGTATAAGGTGCAGCAACATTTTTGGACTCTCATTACCATAATCATGCATCGTATTTTTGTTGCTAGATAGTTCTGTCCTCTCAAGTGTACCGAGTTCTCAGAGCGAATTGTTTTCATTGCTATTCTTTCCTGGTCACGAAGCTTGACTAAAAGGCATTCGGCCGATTGGGGTTCAATTCTTCAGTGGCGAGGTCGCCCTTGGCTAGATAAGACAACGCATCTTGAAATGATCATTCTTTATAGCGCTTGTGCAAGAGAGCTTGCTCGGGCCATCACTAGTTGATACAACATTGATTGTTTTCAACCTTGAAGCGATTGGACCATTTTTTGAACGTTTAGCCAGGACTGTACTGTAATCGGTAACTTCCTAATTTTATACGTCTTTGGATAGACATTTAAAAAAATTAAAAAAGTTATTAGCGATATGATTTGAGAGATATCTACTGCAATTGATTTCGATTGGTTGAATTAAGGCTCACCTACTCGTATATCAGCAACTTTCACAATCAATTAGCATCCCTCCTCGCCCACAATGAATTCTCTTAGACAGCTTACCTATGTCTGGGTTTGGACTTTGGGTCTTCGGAATCAAACATGGAGGACTCACAATGGCCTTGGGAGTCCTCGTCGATGAGTTTGAAATCCGGGATGTGGTCGGACTCGAGGGGCTCCCCCAAAGTGTTCCTCTCATTCACTTTGAGGTCCTTGGAAGTCATTTTGGACAGCCAGTCAATGGAAGTGAGGCTACTGTTCAGTTCATCCTCGTTATCACTCATGGCGGCAGATTTCCACAATCCTCAAGGTTGACTCTGGATTCCAGTCGAAGCCAGAGGCCACACTAATACACAATGAAGGCTGCTTACTGATCTACCTGAAAGGACCGTCCTTTCTAGACGTGTCACTTTCCTGGGCCTCAAGAATCGCCACCCAAACCCAATGGCCTCGAATGGCCATCAATTGACCCTGAATCCAGCTGAGCAACACGCACTAATTCGACATTGGCGGAGTTGGTTCTCTGTGGCCCACTCCAGCGTTGCTCTCTTCTACTCATTGCCCAATAGTGGTTGTATCTGTGGCCCTGAATTCGAGACATAGTGGGGGTGCGTGGTCGTGCTTCCTTCCTGATCCACCCGACCCACAAACCTGCGAACCCACGAACACCCGTAACAAACGGGGCGAGTGGAGAAAAGAAAGGTCCTATCGATTAAAATCGCTTCACTCGTCTTCCTTTGGAGATACGGCTTTTCGGCAACTTCGATGAGGGAACGCTAAAACGAGGGACTTGTTCTTGGGTCATGATTTCCTCAAGTAATGTCATTTCTGAAGTTGGACAAATTATCATTGAAATGATTTGGACTATGCAGATCAAATCTATAATAACTTAAGCAGAAATAGTAGTATAAGGGTCGACAACGGGATTTGAACCCATGCGTGTGGAACAAATCTTTTCGCCTCTCTAGACTAGCGCCATAAAAAGTGATCAAAGAAGATTATGTAATTTGAATCTGACATTTAATCTGCTATGGTATATATTTTAATTGTAACAACAACATTATTTATTTCAAGGTACTTGTCAATTAATCTTTGTAAGCTACAAAATTAGCGGGATTGTTGTGATATTGAATGCATTTCAGGGCCAGCCATTGAGCGTTCTCTAATCGGAGATTAAATAGATTGTACCTCGTTGAAAACCTTTCCTTCGTCAAACTCGTAGTTTGGAAAAAGCAAGCTGTCCAATAAACTGTGTGTGGCCTTTGGGAGCAGCTTGGATGAAGTGTTTGCCAGGAAAGCAAAGACAGGCTTGAAAATCCTGAATGAACAACCGACTTTTATTACACTGAATGGAGTGACCACACATTTACCCACCTAGGCCTGAAGCAGAAAGCGCTGTCCAGTACTTTTCATTACATAGTTGTGCATTTTTCGGTGGTTGTCTCAATTATCCTGGTTCGCTCGAAGAACCCCTAAGTTCAAGGGCGTTTTGGAGCTAAAACGCACATCTGTCTGATCATTGACTTTCCGGGATATGTGAAATAATATATTTTCAATCTAGTTATGCCAATTTTCCTTGTTTCTCCTTATTCAAATCGTCGTTGTGAATGCGGTTTTGATCAAGCTCCTAAGATCGCTTATCAACAATGAGGTAAAACGCTAAAAGCTCACTAAAGTTTCCCCATGATGTCAGAAACGTTACGGCGAAGGTGAAGACAAGGTAAATGAATGACTGGAAATCGCTATGTCCTAAGTGTTTTAATGTTTATTTCATGAGACTTCATGGCACATCAGTTATTAAGATTTTGAAGGGGCAGTTAGGATTAAATCACAGATTGACACTAGATTGTAGATTCTTAGTGGTGATGTCGTCATTCTTGTCAGACTGCATTGTTTGATTACAAGATCAAATCAAGCACTAACTTTAGGCGAGACTCAGATATCTCGTTTAGGATTGGGCATCGTTTCAATTGTTTTGAAACAAAATATATAGATAGCACCTCAAGGATTCGTATGGGTTGGATGAGATTAAGGGGATAATGTGTGTGGACTTGGATTAAAAGCTAAAACTGTCATTGCATTTCCTCGTACGGAGTCTCTGATCTGCACTCGACCCCCCAGATCTATGGATGATGAATGTACACAATGCCCGTGCATGGGGAGTTTCAATCCGGCAATCATGTTAGACAAGTAGTGGGGTTATACAAAGTGGGTGTGACTTAGAATGTGAGTGATTGCCTGGGTGGGTCGAGCATTCAATTCTTGGAAAGTCTATGAGTCAGTAATAATGTTAATGATATCCGTTGCGATTGAGTGGTTGCTTCTCCGGGGAGTCGGTGGGGCGTTTGCGCTTGAAGAAGCCACACTGAAAAATCAAGTGGAATAGAGGTTAGTATCAAGTGTTATGGTTGACTCTAAACACAGTTTGCCGTGAGGTCACTCACTCTCCAAAGACAGAAAATGATCAAAGCGAGGAGTAGGAGACCGCCCAAGGCGGCCAATAACCACACCCACCACGGAATGGAACCCTCTGCAAGCTCACTGGGGAACACCTCAGTCGTCACTTGATGGGTCTGCAAGATAAAATCAAGGTTGAGTATTCGTGGGCTACTCAAGTTCCGCGTAAATGGTTTGGCGCGTACTTGGTATTCAATTCGAGACACATCAGCCTGATGAGGAAGACGGGTGATCCTTGTGACTAGTTT
The DNA here is from genome assembly GCF_007210705.1 of Tigriopus californicus. Taxonomy (NCBI): domain Eukaryota; kingdom Metazoa; phylum Arthropoda; class Copepoda; order Harpacticoida; family Harpacticidae; genus Tigriopus; species Tigriopus californicus. Next base: position 3,145,608 of record NC_081445.1, on the reverse strand, counting down.
GGACGAGATTTGAACTTTGTCCGCATAATTCTGCAAAAGAAGGAAGGGGCGGGAAGGCATGGTAAGATCGAAGTTTATGCACTTATCGTTTTCATTCCGCATGAGCAAACAATCACCTTTATTTGGGTCTCGGTGAAAAGTCGTGCCCTGATCTTGAAAAGAACACTATCGCCCTTCAAAAGTGGGCCCACTGTGCACCGCATTATGGTGCAACGACTAGGAAAACAATCACTGATCGCGTCATCGAGATCTTGTTCATCGAACTGGCGCTTGACCCTAGAACGAGAACCACCTACATTCAAATATGCTAATTTATAGCAATTGCCTTGCCAAATGGAAACTTACCGGGTTCGTCTCTGCTGGCCTGAGACAAGTTGACTTTCAAATCCAGGCTCAATATTGCTCGGTGCAACTTTGGCCTCAACCTGACCCAAGTGAGAGCGAGCTTGGTTTTCCAATCTTCTCTTGATGAGTTCCAATTCATTACGGTCGTAATTGTCCCCTGCTACAGTCTTGGACCAAGAGGCCCAGGAAGAGCTCTTCCTCACCATGGTTCCATCAGGCTGGCGGATCCATCCCGTGGAATTGGTACCGTGATCTCCATCCTCAATATTTTTGCCACCATAGCCCATCTCCCCTTGACTTTGTACTTCGTTTTGGAGCTGATTTTGGCGGTTCAGGCGATTCATCTCGTCTTGACTAACATCCACGCCTCCTTGATAGGACGATTGTGATGACCAGGCGGATGTCCTTCTCACGTAGGTACCATTGTTCAGAAGCACCCAGCCTGAGTCGTTTGAACCACTGGATGATCCGCCATCAACTTGGTTGTCAACTGCATTTTCCTCACCTATGTGACCAGACCTAAAGTACGCTCCGTTTTGATCTGTAGATCCTCTGGCATCACCTTGGCGAGCTCCCTGAGACCCGCTTTGTTGGTACGAACTACTGCCTCTGTAAGATTGTCCCCTGGAGCCTCCTTGGGATCTTTGAAAGCCTGCTTGGCCCTGGACTCCTTGGTTGAGTCCTCGGTATTCGCCTTCATTAGCCACAGCTCCAAATCGACCTGTAGGCCCGCGGTAGCTCGTTCCACTGCCGTCTCGAGACTTTGCCTCGGCATAAGTGCCCTCCACAACCGTTGGTTGACCCCCCGGATTGAATGGGCCCGGCCCGTCAAAGCCACCACCAACTTCATTGTAATTGCTACCACCAGCTTTGCCTTGCGAGATCTGGGAGCCTCCTGAGTATGATTGAGAAGTTCCCTGACTGATTTGAGAGTCTCCAGTATAGGATTGAGAGGAACCCTGGTTGATTTGGGCACCACCAGACCGAGATCCGTAAGAAGCACTAGAACTACCAGAGAGATTATTGGATGATCCACTCGCAAATGATGAGGCAGCAATTGATTCTTTCCATTCCCATTGGTTATTTGCTTCAGACCAAACCCATTTGCCTTGAGCAGCAGCTTCAGTTGCTCCCGAAGATGAGGAGCCAGAAGACAAGGAGCTGCCCGATGAGGTTTCTGATGATGACAATCCGTTACTTCCAGACACCGTTTCAGAATTGAAGTTGGATCTGAACGTGTTTCCAGGCTGTGATGAGCCACTAGATTCTTGGTATGACCCAGAGTTATATGATCCACCTGCAAGTGATCCACCTTGATATGAACCAGCTGATCCAGTGTTAGTTCTTCCACTTTGACTTTGATAGGACCCTCTGCTTGATCCTTGATAGGAGTTATCTACATTGCCTTGATACCTGGTATTTTCGACTTGATTTCTTGTTTCACTACCTGTGGCAGAAAACACAGCCCCTCCAGCCTCATTCTCTAGTTCGGACTTTCGCATGGTTCCATGATAATCGCCAGGACCACGAGCAGCATTGAAAATCGTGTTGTCCCCGCCTGCTTGAGAGATTGAGCCTCCTCCCAGTTGAGTTTCTGATCCACTTTGACCATAAGCAGAACCATATGAAGAGCCAGACCCTTGGGCAGAGCCAGTGTATCCCCCTTGGTTGTTCAAATTGGCCCCGCCTGTCGCTCCTCTTGACGATTCACTTGACCATGAGGACCAATTGCTTTGAGTCTTCTTGTAAGAGTTGTCTGGCTGGAGGACCCACCCGCTATTATCGGAGCCTGAACTACTGGATCCTGTCCGGCCTCCCAAGTTTATTTCATTTCTTCCTTGGGCACTTCCTCTTCGACCGTCGTAGATTCTGATGTAGGTTCCATTGTCCAACAATTTCCAACCAGAATAGGACACCGTTCCTCGGCTGGAACCACTGGATTCACTTGACCCCCCTTGGTTGTAAACTCCATAAGAGCCAGCTCCTTCCCCTTGTCGTCCACCTTGGGCACCACCACCCCTTGCATTGTTGTACTCGGTTTCATATTGCCGCTCATAATCATACGAATTTCGAGCTTCCCCAGCATTCCACGTGGAACCTCTGGAAGTTCCAGCTCCTGTTGCAAGATTGCTTCCCTCACTTGCAGACAATTTAGTTTCCTCTGCTCCCTCGGCAACAATACTGCTCCCCTCGCTACCACCAGAGTATTGAATGGTATTTCCGAACCGAGATCCGTGTCTATAATTTCCACCTTGTGCTCCTGCTGCTGAACCCAATCCTCCATATGCTCCTCCGGCGGACCCGTATGAACCATCTCTTCCTCCATTATTGGCATTTGATGACGAGTATTTAGACTCATAAGTATAAGAGGTCTCTCCACCGGCTGCTCCTCCTGCAGATCCATAGCTGGAACCCTGTCTTGAGCCTCCTGAGTTGGAACTTGATCCTGAGTATTCGTATGAATATCCCCCTGATGACTGACGGCCACCTCCAAAGGAAGACGACGACGACGATGATGATGACGATGATGAAGAATAGCCACCGCTGCTTCCTGCCCCAAACTTGGCGCCACTGCCGCTTAGGTACGAGGAGCTGGAACGGCTGAAACCCTCTCCAGCTGCACCGGCTTGAGCAGCGGCATAGCCTCGAGAACCAATGGTCTGTAAATCAAAAATATCAAACCTAGAGTGCCAACCTTCCAATTCAAAAGATGTATGCTCACCTTGACATAAAGAGGATTAATGTTATCAATGGAATCGCACTTCGCCTTGCTATGGTCGTAGTCCACATTCAAGAGGTACAACAGATGGTCCCCATTGTCATTGAAACTTGGCCATAAGATGAACACCTCTGCTTCTTTAATGGTGGATGGTCCTCGGTTCTTCACATCGTAGACGTGGAACACCTCCTCCCCGAGCTCGTCTTCGAAATAATATTTGTCGGGAATCTCTTGGGAGATGTTATATTCCACTTGACTCGGTTTTGAAGTACCAGTGACTCGCCAATCCGTGGAAACTGTCACCGGGATTCGAATAAGCCGTCGGTTATCCTTTGGAATAGGAGTACGGCCTCAATCGTGGCATCCCAATAAGGATATAAACTTAGATCAATTGACATTACTCACCTGATTGTCAGAACCATTTTCTGGATTGGACGAGTTGACAGCCATTTCAAAGTCATATTGATTCAAAAGCTGGTCTTCGTCTTCGTCATCGGTCGGTTGGAGGTAGACATTAAGAGTCAACTGTGGATGACAAGTATGTACTCGGTTGGTGGGGCAAGATACGCACAATACTGCATACTAACAAGTGATGAACGTTACCTCAGAATTGGCAGGCAGAGGATTTCCAATCTCGCACTTCAGGGTCCGATTGTTCTGGATTGTAGGTGGCGAGCACAATGGGGTTAATTCGCTTGAATTGGTATTGATGTAATTGATGCCACGAGGGATTTGCAAGTAGTACATGGCATTAAAGGCATCTTCACCAGTGTTGGTAATCTCTGCGGTTATTTCCAGCTTCTCATCGCTTCCAATCACATAGGTTCCCATTCTGAAAAGAAGGACCATCGACTTCAATGATCACGTTGTCACAAGATGAACGATTATGCTACTTACTGGGAGGCTTTCAATGACAGATTGGGAATGCAGAGGTTGTCAGTGCCGCAGTCTTTCTGAATTGAAATACTGTCTATAGCCATTTTCTCAAATTGACCCAACACAGGCATGAGGGAACGGGAGCTTCCAAAGCCAATTTGGCTAGTCTTCAACGAGTAGCGAACTTGGACGTCCAGAGTGGTCAATTTGTCACTGATTGGAGCAGCCGTAAGATAGACCATGAATACGTGTTCGAAGGGTTTCCCCTTTTGGATGGTGATGGTCTTGTTGCGTGAACTGTGCCCTTCTTTGTCGAGGAAGTACATCCGCTTGGCGTGATCCTTTTTCACGTCCAAAACGTACTGAAGGTCCAAATCTAAATCGATGGTTGGATTTTACATAGTGTGAGATATTGTTTCGAACATGAATGGCCAAGACGGGGTCATAAAGTGACCATATTGAGCTTCTGTTTAGACTTGCCTCATATTTTAGAGTTTTTACGTTACATTTATAATCGCTTTCAGTGGCCGAGCTTAATCATAACTGGAGATCTGAGTACCAGTTCAATATTTCAAGAAAATGTCACTCTTTTTGGACCGAAAATCATGTTTCGCTTTGCATTTTATTAAAATGCACAAAATCATAGTCTTTCAAAATTGAAAATTCTGCCAATCATGGTGGAAAATGAGAAAGAGAACTTGATCAAATTTAGACCAAAAACTGGCACAGGGAACTCGGAAGACACGGTCAAAGTCATGTAGAAATCACTACTGAAGAATCCAATTTTCGGTCCTCTCAGGGTCAGCTACATAGATTTTTGAGGATAGAACTGATTCGTATGTACTGCAAAAATGACTCAAAATTTCAAAACTACCCCGGTCCAGAGTGGTTCTATTTTGGTGGAAAGCACAAGTCCATGCTTGTGGTAATTGTACTCTGTACTTACCAATGCTATCTGGAACCTCTTCTCCATGGTAAATCATCGTGACACTCACATTCACACATGGAACCCGCGTTTGTCCATCGCTGAGGGTGCATTTCTTTCTTTCCAAATCGATTTGCTTGTTACCTTGCAAAATGTTCACCTAAAACATATTCATTTTGTTTTAGTCCCGTAGCTTCAAATGCGCAATTGAGGCCAAAGTGAGCTCACTTTAGAATCGAGATGAACCACTGGTGCTGAGCGAAGGTACACCGCGTTGCTGGAATCGTACGCACCCACCAGGAGATCCGGATATTTGTTCTTATCCAGATCCATCCCAGCGGAAATTGACCACCCAAAGGTTCTAATTGTCGAGCTAATGTCTGCTGCGCGGATGACCTGCAATGGATGGTGCCTTACTTAGCAAGATCCCTGGCATTGATCCAGCCTATTGGATTGTTGATATACCTGGGCAAATTTCCCAAGGATCCCATCCTCGGATCCCATGAAAATGTAAATGGCTCCCCTGTGATCGGCCCCGTCGTAGGGGGCACCCACGATAAGATCCTCAATGCCTTTGGGATGGGACCGAGTCATCCCATCCAGGTTAAGGTTACCGGCGCAAGCCACTGACAATCCAAACCTGGCCTTATGATTCTCTCCATCCAAAGTGTCGAATTTTTTGAACTTGTGCTAAAGAAGAGACACAGAGATAGTACTTGAATTCTATTGCGTTTTCCAGGTCGCTTTTTATCGTCTATTACCTGGGAGTCTTGGTAGACAACGTAGACCCTACCAGTCTCATACTTCCCCATGATCTCGTAGTTTGTCCACATGGGCGATCCAATGATGAGGTCATCGAGCCCATCTCCATTTAGATCTCCAGCTGCCACCGAGTATCCAAAATAGGCTCCGATTTGATCGCCAGTCAGATTGTACAGATTGGTCAAATTGGAGTTGTAGATCAGAATCTAGAGCAGCAATGGGCTCCGTGAGCGGATGGCCGTCCAGGAGTGGCTTTAATTGATCAAGATTGAATGTCCTACCTTGCCAGTTAGACTGGCTCCTCGGGGCATCCCCACAGCCACATCGGCATTGTCACCATCTCCATTGAACTCGCCAGTGGTGACGGAATAGCCCAGATAAGAATCGTCGTCATTGGGTGATCCCTCGCCCGTTTTGTGTTGATCAGCCAAATGAGACAAATTCTGGGAGAACACTTGCCCTGGAGAAGAAGTCGGTGTTTTATGAGAAATTTGGGGAGAGTTTTCCCCGCAGAGTACGAAATGATCCAATGGTCGTTGTGTATCTCTGTATGAACAAAGTCAGTCACGTGGGCAAAGAACGGCATGATCACTAGGAACGGCTTTTTATTATAAAGGATTTTGTTTCAATTGTTAGGATTAGCTCCTATTAGGCAAATCCTTTTTTTCGTTTTCAATTATGGATGCTGAGAATACCAAAAAATGAATGACTTCCCTCGGCAAGAAGAGAAAACGTTTGTAGCATTGTAGAAGGTCAGTGTGTGGCTGAAGTTATGAATGAATGACAGCGTACCTGATCCTGGGTTGCCCCCTCGTCTTCGGAAAATGTGTGAATCAGTGGTGTTAAGTGAAAACACTTGGCCTGTAATCAAGTTATTAGTCATCACAGGATTGACAAGTTACGGGATTAGAATTTAGATCCGAGGTGTCAACCCGAGGACGTCAACATAATCATGCTTAAGTGTGTTGTTGAACCATTGAACTCACCTTGCCAATACCAGGAACCAGGCGCTCCCACAAACATTTGTTCCCCACTCTGGAAAAGGCAAAGAGACGAATTAAAAGCGAGCTTTGAAAAACCATGCAGTGAGGTCTGCTTAATTTAAGAGTGGTTGGATGACTTGGCACTTCAGAAGCCATCAAGGGTTCAATTGTGCTCATAACCGACCATCCCCATCAAAAATTTGAAATTTGACCCACTTTCCATGCTCTTCCCGAAGTTCTTTTGTATTTGGGAGGGGGAGGTAGGTTTACAGCAAAGTATGGAAATTATAACATCATTTGGACATGCATTTGTGACATGGAAGAGGTTTGACTTACTTCCGCGACTGCTCCTCCAATTCCAGCTTGACAGGATCCCTGACGATGGTAGCCCCATTTTCCTGGAACGACAGGTTACACAGTTAGTGAAGTCGGGAAGATCCTCCGAGTTGGAACGTAAATTGGAAAAAACCCAAAGACAAAATAGTATGATGAGACATTCAGAGGAAGGCAATCAGTACAAATAGCACAAAGGATGTGTCATGCTTTTGTGTCCATAATACATAGATACGTATGTTGAAGGAGGTGGAGGAGATTTCTAAGAAAGCTTGAAATTCACCCTCCGCGCGACATCTTTGACGACTGGAACGAAACGGAACATGCAATACATCAAGAAAGTTGGAGCCCCAGATATGTATGTAACTAAACATGTATAAAGATATTGAATCCAAGAGATTCTCCCATCAATTGCACACTACATGACATGGACCATTGACATCGAAACAAGTAAACCCATTGTCAACTTGCTTGCTTACCCACTAGTACATTTTCTCCATGGGTGTTTTTCTGAACCACATCACCTGAGCGAAACAGGGAAATCATTAATTTTGAGAACCCACTAGGCTCAATTTGCTATTACATTGAAAGCGACGAAAAAAATCCTCTCTGTCAGAACGTACATAAACATACAGGATATATGCTGCTCAAGTCATATATTCTGCAACCTGAGCCGAGCTGCATGCTTTGAATATTACTAGAGGCAATTATTTTTGGAGTAATACAACTACCACGAAAAGCTTACAGTGGTCACGCTGGGTATGCTGTCCCGGTGAGTTGCCTTCCCAGCGTGAAAAATCGCATACAACATGGAGCGTCTCACTAGCATTGTGAATGGACTCCAAGCGAAAGAAATCAGAGTTTTCCATGTCAACTATCTTATAGTTTGAAGCGTCCAGTATAGTGCTGTTGAAATAATTGCCTGGAATTGAAACAGATCCAAGGAGACATTACATTGGTCATTCTTGGGGCAGTTCAAGTTTGGCCACCCTGAAACCTTGTTTATTTTCCAGGGCTGAGCTTAGCCACCTTTCAGAAGCAGAATCAACCCTTCTACTTAAGGCTTGAAAGTCTATGGACTATATACAATATTCATTGTTCAAATATCTGATTGGGTCCTATTTAAGATTCAAGGGCAACAATATTCCTCGCTCTCTCCTCCTTCCACATGACACATCCTGTGCGAGTATCTCTTCAAGATGATGGCACAATGCAATGAATGGGTTTTAGCTGTTTCTGTTTAGATAAAGATTGAATTTTAAGTCAGGTTAGTTCTAGTGATTTAGAAAGGGTCGTTTAAAAACTTGGTCAGTTTTCATGAAAGAAAAGATGAATGAGTTGTTTAGGGTTTCTTTTTACACGGTTTTAAGGGTTTTTAATGCATTGTTAGCCATAGATTTATGCCTTCCGTTCTTGGACACTTTAGAGAAGGGGGGGGGGCTTTTCTTGGTGATACAATGAGATCTGATGTGTGTGTCGGTGTGTGCCCAATAAACACGTTGGAATAGTCAAACATAAGTGTGGAAATCCATTAATCCATTGGAGGCAAAAAGCAACAACATGAAAAAGGTTGGATGGGCAACAGGGTAAGGAGTTCAGCAAGAGGGAAAAGGAATTATAGGGTCAAGGATGTCCAAGGTCGAGAGAGGATTGTTCTGTGGTTGATAATTTTAAGGCAGGCATTTTTTAGTCTGGATCAGTGAGGAAGAATCCATTCCGAGGGTTGATTGTTTGATGGAAGAGCATCAGTTCTGGGTGTGACGATGCGAATTTGGACGAGCCCGATTGGTCTGACTGGTTTGGGGCAGGACTCACAAACATTTGAAAAAAGGAACATGCAAGTATGGGATTGGACGATCATGGCAGAAAAACCATGAATTTGGGGTCAAGTAAGTAAAGAATATCTTAAAATATGCTAAAGAAACTGACATAGCCAAACTGGTGCGTAATTGTCGCTCTTTGATCGTTTCTATGCGAGTGTAATCCGCAGCCATGGCAAAAGACTAAAGCTGACAAAAGTCTTTATTTTTTTGTCCCAATAACTCGTCACCCTTTCTTGCATTGAAAGCTTTCTTTTTTTCTTCATTTTGATTATTCCAATGCCCAACCTTGACTTCAACATTGAATTGAATCCACATTTGCACAAAAACTGAAAGCAGGCGGTAATTCACACAACAGACACCAAGTTGCAACTGAACTAAAATGAAGCGGAATTGTGTGAAGCTTCCATTGTCTCAAAATGGAGTTGGAGAATGTGATCCAGATCAGCTGTTTGTTGTCGCTCTGATTGAAAAGTGACTGACAGCAGGGCTGATTATGTGCTCAATCTGCCTGTGCCGTCAGATCGCAAACCAGTGACGCGTTGCTTGATGACTGCTTGCTTTTGTTTTTGGTCAGTGAAAATAGAGCAGATCGAAAAAATCAAACAGGGATCAAAAGTCTTTAGTATTTTTGTTGTGTTGTGCGATTTTACTCGTTTGAAAATTCGCGTCCCAAGTAGATTGATCACACCGGTACTGCAGACTGCTTATCAAACGGCAAAGGCAAACTGGGGCAAGGGTGTTCCAGGAAAGTGTAAAGGTGCGGATTTGTTTGTTTGTTTGTTTGTTTTCTCGTCAATCCAGGCAAGACCAACCAAGCAAGCTGAGGAGGGGCGAGTGGCGAAACGAGATGGAGCGGTGTGTCACGAAGACGCTCTTGATCCCGAGTACTCATCCCACCCTCTCAACCAGCATCAGCATCTTCGACGACCTCTGCCCACAACTTACTTGCGCGACAGGGAGAGTATTCGGAATAGTCGGCGAAATTGTTTTTGGCCGTGAAACACGTGCCGATGGGTTCTCGACGGGCAAAGTTATGCGAGTACCAGATATACCTTGGAGCACACGCCTAGATAGATGGAGAGAAAGGGCCGCCGTTAGGATAACAAGGGAAGGTCAAAACTCGGATACCTGATTCAACGCAAGGCCGATAGGCGCGGACTTCCGTAAAGTTCCGCCGGCTCGTGATGCACATGCCCACCGGATCCATGCGGTTCATAAAGATATAATAGATATAACGAGGAGCACATGCCTGCAAATAAGGGAAAGAAATGAAGTGTACCAACGGAATGCAATGATCCTGGGACGAGGGAATGAATATCAGGAAGGGTATATGTATATACCTATACACAGATTTCTAGGTCCAAGGTAAATATAACGACGCACAACTAAATGCGGAGTAAGATTATGCAGAGGAAATGAATGAAAGTATCCAAGGTTTGTTTCGAAGAGCAAGACACGAATAGGGGTAGTCTTTACCTGTATGGTATGACGATTTAAAGGGTCTAAAGACATCTTTTGGCATTGAACATTTTCTGTCAAGATGGCGCTAGGAACAAATCTCTCTTTCAGTTTGGAAAATCTAATTTTGATGGTGCGAATCGTCCAGTACGAATTCGAATTATGATTTTCTCCTCCCTCAAATCTTCAAATGTTTGCCTTCATTGATGGGGAAAAAGTCAATGAATGCTTTCCTTTCATCGCATGAGCATTGCTTCCAATTCTTTTCCAATCCCATGGAATATCAACTAAATATAAAAAAGAATTGGATTTCTGTGGCCTCACAACTATATTCTACGTGCTATACATCTAGCTAAAATCATGACCATGACGCTAGATTACCAAGCAAGACTTAGCCTAGGATTTTTAAGTCCCCTTCTTTCCTGGTCATTTATTCAGAGGCTGGTCCTTTTTTTCATCAAGCTAATGGACCGTGAGGCTTGCTCTAAATCTAAATAAACAATTCTTCTTGTGCTCAGTTTTTGAGGCGACGCCCTCCTGTACTATTCGAAAATGTTTAGAGTTCATCAATGCGAGACACCATCTCTCTCACTCTCAGGACTGATAACTAGCCCTTAACCTCACCTCCGGAACCCTAACCCTTTGAAGAAACTCGCATAATAGTGGAACGAGCTCCATCAGAAGGCGATCTCTTTCATTTGGGGACTCCTCCATACGACTTCAATCCCCTCCGCCCGTTGCATGTTCAAAGTAATCACTATGCAGGCATTTGACACCAAATCTGAGAGACAGACTTGCATAGTTGCTGCCAAAATGTGGCCATATGGAAGGGATGATTTGCCTCGCAACAAAGAGTTCCATTTGCGTAGATCGGAACCCCATTGCTTCATGGGGCAATCTAGCAGGGCCAACATGTACACAAAATACGGTCGTCTTTGCATAAGGGTTTAAAGATGGGAAGATCAAGAATGCCACAGGACTTCAGTACGAAAAAAAATGAATTCGATCATTGAAAAGAAATCTAGTTTCAAGTCAAAACTAGGGATGTGTGTGTTTGACAGCTTGGAATGAAGCTTGGGTTTTATCCCCCTCCCCCCTCTCCTCCATTTTCCTTGTTCCAAATTTNGACAGCTTGGAATGAAGCTTGGGTTTTATCCCCCTCCCCCCTCTCCTCCATTTTCCTTGTTCCAAATTTCATTTCGATTTCGAGGTTCAAAACCCTGGCTGAGAATGTCTGCGAAGGAAACTGAAATGTCAATTCTTGATTTCTGACGTATATTGTATACGAAACTAATTGTGTCAATATTAACTTTTGTAAAGAAAATAGGTGGACTATGTTTCCTTTTGCGAATAGCTTTTCTTCACATCATTTGTACGCATATACTGTAATTCTGAAGAAGTGCATAGTATTAATACCAA
>NC_081445.1:3127897-3133914 GCF_007210705.1 Tigriopus californicus | reverse complement strand
CGGCTGCCAGGATGTCTTTTAATCCTCCATCCTTTTGAAAGTGTAATCCCGGAATTCGATTCAACGTACGTACGTACCATAAATATCAAAAGGAATTTGATCACAAGAGCCCGGAGCATCCGGCTTGCATTTGTACACGGCGCCTCCTTTGGTCACACCAGGTTGTCCGGATTCGGCGGTTGGAGCGCCAACCAGAAGCCTGAAAGAGGGAAATCCACAGCCAAATTAAGAACACTTTTATGAGTCCACGAGAAGAGATCTGTGATCCAGTGGCCAAGGGGTTCATGATTGATTAGGAGAAGCTTTGTTTTTTCCTTTCATCTTTGGCTCTGTCACACGAAAGAAAATGAGTTTTCCGCCCTAGAATTTCACGCTTGTCTAAGCACGAATAAGCTCAATCTGCCAAAATTTGGACGTAGCCTCATCATATGACACAACAAAACGCACATATTGGTGATTGGCAAATGGTGGGCTATTATATCCAAAGCCTGCTGAAGGACCGTGACGAGTAGAAAATCTCGAATTCGTCACGTAATTTAAATCAATGGAATAGCTAGATGTTTATCCCAATGATTCGATTCGTAAGGTATGGCACGAACAATGGTGATTCTGAATCGTACCCATCAAATTCTACCACTACGTGGCGCCCTAGTAATTGCAGAAGGAGAATATCAGCTTTTTATTTCAATTGACTTCAACAGTACTGATGGGGACCAAGTTAATAATCACGGCAACAAGGACTGCCAATTTACATTTTCGATAGTATATGACATTACTGGTGGAATATCAATCATAAACCCGTTAGTTAGCCTCAAACAGTAACCCCGAGTTTTCTCCCGTCAAACCAGGGTTGCTCTTTCCTCAAGCAGAACATTTTATGCTACAATGGAATTGGCTGGTGCTTTTGCTTAGAAAATTTTCTGGCAACCTTGAGTTTGAAATTTGATTTGATCCCAATCCTATTCAACACTGATATGCTCATAGACATCACAATTGGCTAATTTATGTTAAGCTTGTTTCAGAGAGACCTCCTACAGTTATCCTTGGGTTGTAATGTGCTCATTCAGCCCATTTATGTAGCGCCATCTAGCTTGTAACCAAGGATGTGGTGATCTCTATCAATCTTCATTGAATAAGCAGAAATATGTGGACACAAAATTTCATTAGAACTGCAATGCAGACCGAGTTGGTAAAGTATAATCCTTTGAGTGGAACAATACTGCACTCAAAGTATGTGGTCTTAAGATAGGCCAAGCCAAATTGGGAGCCAAAATCTTGGGTTTGGCGAATGCCAAGAATGCAGGCAATTCATGATTGAACTGTTGGGTAGTACAATTCCCAGACAATCCTTAAATTCCATGGTGCCTTGCAAAGTAATTTCAGCTCTGGTCAAGAATTCCACCTTCTACCGCCATTTTGAGGATCATATATATATGTGGGTAAGCTCAAATCTCTGTTGTGGTTCTCTTGGGTAAATCTCTATTACAAAGAGACTACCCAATGCACAAAATGGGTTGGGAAATCAAGTTCAAATGCCTCTAGCAGGCCCAGGGATTACTGTAAAAAACAACCAATAGGAAAAATTATTGTCTAACAATCAACAGCCGCCATAATGGATCAGATTTAATTGGAGGATAAAATGTCCTAAAACCACATTATTTGCTATTTTTACGCACATTTTTTCTTTCTTTTACCCATGGCGAGCATTCCTGAGCATATCTTGGTAAAAACAACGCCGTTCATTAAAATGTAGTTACATCATTTGATTATTCTCACCCATATTGTTCAAATCAAATAAGTAAATGAAACCAAACTATTTAGAGCCAAATTCCATTTAAAGCGCATTCATGAGATTCTTCAGCACTCTCTGGAGATGGAATTGAAAATTTTTGTAATACGTTTTCCTTTTTCCTCTGATGCGTCTCGTTCTCTATGAAATTGTAATATTTCTCAGAGGATTCTTGTCGTGACACCAATTGCATTCAAATTGGTTTCTAAAGGATGAGAACAGAGCGAGAAACGACGATGATTATGCACAACTTTGTGGGTCGTGCTCATTGAGATCTCGGATCGATTCACCATTGTCTCATCAAGAGGAACAAAACACCGCTTTAATCAACATAAAAATCCAGAACCCAGGGTCGTTCTTAAAATTCTAATTAGTTCTCAAACATTCCGCACCCATTTCTTGACTGCCAAAAGATCCCATTCATCTTCTTTTAGGCTGGAACAATGATGAGGAATGGCCACTTTTAATGCCTGAGAATCGTAGCCTCACTCTCTCACTGCATGTACACTTTTTTGCCCTCTTCACGATTGACCGAATCCCACCGTGACATTCACGTACCATTCACACACATATGGAATGGAAAACCATATGGTTGAGTGCCTTCCTATGTCTGTCAAGTGAGTTCAGTCTACTTCAGTCGGCCAGGACGGAGTCAAGGCCTCTCTCTAGCTTTGGGCCCAGGTATCAAGTTATCGACCCCCTCAAAGCACGTGCATATCGTTCATAATGAGCCGACATTGGGCACCTTCGTTATTTCAAAGCTTGGCTGACTCATTGCAAGGTATTGACCACTTGGGTGATGTTTGTGTCACCAAGTGCTTTATGTCTAAACTGGTTATTACTGTGTTCACACCAAAACATTGGGTTATGCGATAGAGAGGACACAGATTGGCGAGAGAATCCAGTTTTATTCTTGATAGTGTCTAGATGTAGCAAAAAGGGGCAACCGATTGTGCAGTTTTTAAAACGAAAGGTAGTTCAATCTGATATTGTGTTATATAAGCGACGTGTTGGAGGCCTATTTTAGTATTTGTGAGGATTGTGATGTTAAACTGAACAGTTCTTGTGGCCAGGAATTAGGTCAAGAAATCGCTTATTGGACCAAAAGGCTAATTAAGAACGAGTGCTTTCATGCAAGCCTGATCAAGGGAATTCCATCTTGTATTGTACGTATTCGTCTTTCAAACAGACTAACAGGATCATTTTGGAAAAAGGAAACGAAAAGTGAAATCTTTGTCATCAATGATTTAAAGCAATACCCATTGAGATATATGGTGCTTGCATATGAACTCGAACCATTTGAGATTTTGAGTTTGTGACACCTTCAGTTCGGCTTAGAGTCTGGCTCAGATTTGTTAGAATGGCAATAAAAACGGGAAAGAGGTGACAAACAAACGTTTTTGCAATGAGTATCTCCTTTTTCCCACAACACAAAAATGCTCAAACATCCAGGGATTAAGATTCATTTGGCTGTTTTTATTCGGAATTTGTCCACTTCACTCCGTCCGTCCCAAATTACGCCATCAAGCCTTGGAAAGGACCAGAGTACAACAACGTGGATTTTTGTCAAGTGAAATGAGATTTCCTTCCTTTCCTTGGGCTCGTATTTGATGTCACCTTTCTCCGTTTCTCCGAAAGAAGATCAAGATTCTGTAGAAAGTACAAAGTCGCTAACAGGATTGAACGTGAGAGTAAGGATGTACGTACGTAAGTAAGATCAATCTCAGGAGTGGCTTGCTTTATGATTCATTCGGTTTGAGTCTTGCTCAAGGACTCCTGATTTGGAGAGTCGACGATACGCGTCTCAAAAAAAGGTTATTTGAGCCTTCATCTGATGTTACAAACTGCCTTTTCCCCTCTTAGATTGGCCAATCCTAGAGAGTTGCACACCTCATGAGAAATCAAAGATAATTTGATTAGCTTGATGAGATTTTGGTAATTCCAACTTTCAGGTTTGCACATTTGTTTGCAAACCGTGTTAACAGCAAGAAAATGGATGGATGAATTGAAATTTGTTTCTCATTCACGTGGCCTTGTTTACTTTCACGATCAGGGTCGCCATTCTTTATTTCGTCAAGGACAGTTGCCCTTATTTAACGGGAAACCTCATCAAGGAACATTAATAGAATCAATTTTGGGTGTGAGTGTGAACGCGCTTTCGGCCTTGGTTTATGAATGATGGGTGAGTTGACCCGTAACATCAACTCATGACTTTTACCATCCTCATCGGTTGATCACA
The DNA here is from genome assembly GCF_007210705.1 of Tigriopus californicus. Classification (NCBI taxonomy): domain Eukaryota; kingdom Metazoa; phylum Arthropoda; class Copepoda; order Harpacticoida; family Harpacticidae; genus Tigriopus; species Tigriopus californicus. The sequence continues at coordinate 3,129,886 of NC_081445.1, read as the reverse complement.
ATCTGAAGTCAATTTCAAGTTCAGGCTTAATGTTGCATACGTTTGCTTTTATTCCTTTGAAACAAATTCATTCAAAGAAGTTTCATCTCGGGGGATGGTGTGATGTTCAGAAATCAGCGTGAACAAAATTTGACTTGTTCTATGCCCTCAAGGCACAATGTGCAAAAGTTGTCCAGGAAACTGGCGCAATACCCTATCATCTGGTCCGTCACTGGTAATAATAATAATAATAATAATAATGATAGTAAGGTGACATGGGCATGACCTTTCAACAATTGATGCAGAAACAAGCTATTCGAGAAAGGCTCGATTTACGGTACCAAAACATGTTTTGAACTTGAGAGTGAACAACAGATTATCGATCCTGATGCGTCCCTCTCCTACGTACCACCTTGTGGTCCTGTTCAATCTCAAAACAAAACGAGTTCGCTTGAAATCTTGAACAGGTGCACCCTCTCAAATGGGCATTGGCGTGTGTGTGTGTGTGTCCTCACACATGGCTTTCCGTAGAAGCTGGAATTCGTCTAAGCCAATATATATCCATGACTCATCTATCGCCAATCTCAAGATGTCGTCCGATACGATACTAGAACCCGGATCAAAACCCACCCCTTCTCCGGGTCTGATTGGGGCTTTGGGGGCCGATCTTTTCAAATCGGGGAGGGACACCCCGAGATTTCAACGGGGTTCAGTACATCGAGCGAATGATGATAAGCCATGATGGATGATGATGATGATGCCAGGGTGCATCTGGCATTTGGCCGACATTTCCCAAATTCCAGCCTCTCTCTTTCGGAAGGAAGGGACTCTGCCGCTCAATCATATCTGCATATTTGTGTCCAAAAATCGATTTCGGGCTCGGAGTCATAGGGCTTGAGAGGGAATGAAGAAAGCGATCTGTTCTGTCCTGGTTGAGTGATTAAGGAGCAAAAAAGCATCACATTGAATGGCGGCCTCTCGGTTGGGTTCGTTGCACCTCTTTTATGCATCAGGATTTCCATGAGCGGTTTGAAGTTGAGACATGCACCGAAATGGTTTTTTTTGCAATTTATGCATAGCTTCTCTGATATGAAAATGTGTTTCTTTGAGCTTTGTTGAGCGGTTTAGGGTATTGTTTAATGTATTGGCTCGACTGAACATTCCTTATTTGCTCGGTCGATGCAGTAATAAAAATCTTATGAACAATCAAAGGGATTGAAGGATTTGAGTTGGAGAAAGTATTGACAGCTACAAATTTCTCTCATGTGACCAGGTACCTCAAAGAGACAAATTTAGAACCGTTGTTATGGGTGATAGAATTGAGCTTTTACTCAAGTATGCGGACTCTCACGAGAACAAAAAGTGTAGGAGCAAGATTTTGTGTCCTTCAGTTTGATTTGGTGGTCATCTAAACTGATTAATAGTGGGAATTATTTTGAAAAATGATATGTTTTTTTGTGTTGTGTGCCACTCATAAATTACCTGTATTTAAAAAATGTTTTTAGCAAAAACTCTTGCAGGAAGACACACGCTCATTATAATGGGAATGAATGCCCTCTGATTGTATCAATTCGTACCAATTCGACCATTCGTTTCGATCAGGTGTGTGCGTGTGCGTTTGCAATCCCCTCCTGTTCATGAATGGAAGGATTCGACGATTCAGTCGTATGTATACTTGATTACGTTCATGGTATTCTAGTACAGTGTTAGTGCTTGGCACCCAATGTCAAGTGAAAAAAAGACCATTCGACAATGTTTATGGCTTCCGGTTGTTAGATACACATTGACAGCTTACACACTAGGGCGAGGTTGGCATTCAATCTAACTCTCCCTCGTTCATTCATAGAACTAATCTGTAGTGCAAAGGTATACAGTAAAGTATATATATACGTATATGCGTAGTATGTGTTGTTTGTTGTTTTTGAAGAATTACTAAAATCCTACAGTGATTTGATTGAGCTTGGCCATCTGTGATACCGCATGAAATGTGCATGCTTGAATTTTGGTTGG
>NC_081445.1:3120718-3127861 GCF_007210705.1 Tigriopus californicus | reverse complement strand
GTTGTTTGTTGTTTTTGAAGAATTACTAAAATCCTACAGTGATTTGATTGAGCTTGGCCATCTGTGATACCGCATGAAATGTGCATGCTTGAATTTTGGTTGGTTGGCGGAATGGATCGGTTGTTCGGACGAGGGGATATTATTGCTCGCATGTGCAATTAAGCCCTTTAAATGACAAGGCCTATGAAACGGTGCGTGAACCGAATAAATAAAAGTATGCACAACAGGTAGAGACGGATGTGGGATTTATTGCGATTTCGGTGGATGCTCGATACCTCCTCCTATTTGTGTTTTTTTTGGCACTTTTTACGGGCCTGATATTTGAGAACGTGCCTCCCTCTCCGAGCCTCCATCAATGCCTCCCTTTTCCCTCTCTCTCCTGGCCAGCCAATACTGTGTTGCTGTTCTTTTTAGTTTTTTTTTTTTAGTGTGTCCAAATTCAACTCCCCAATTCCCGGGAAAACATGAATATTCATGCCCGATTACTCATCCCATGAACTCTCCAGGAAGTACTTAGTGTCCAGAGCAATGATGATGCATCCATCATTCATCACAGTGGTTATGATTGGGAACCATCCCCCTTACCATGGTGTTCCACCTTCCCGATGTTGGGCCACGGCGAATCCAAACATGCAATCTTGATCACAGGCCCCTCGAGGCCCACTGTGGATCACTTTGCTATTCACATCCACATTGAAAGCATTCACACAGGTGGTGGTGGTTAGGCTGAGCCAAACCACCAGAAGCACTTCACGACACTGAAACGAGCTCTGCTTCCATCTGGTCCTGGAGCACATTTTGGCCTTTGCTTTGGAGGTGATGGGTCGCTTGGGCAAGTTTGAAGAGCACTGGGGATCCTGGGAGGGGCGGTGGTCGTCTGACATGATGTGAGCTTATTTCGTTGAAAAGCACCTGAAGCTCACAAGGAGAATGGTGATGACCAGTCTAGTGTGGGGGCGGATTCGTTATTGAAAGAGATATCTATCTCCACATTGGAGAGAATGCCAGCCACGACAGGTGACTTAGAGCGTGTTCCGAGTACGAAGAAACTGAATCATCCCGTGAAAGTAGGCTTTCCGTGTGTCTGTGTGGAAGGGGGGTGACCATGAAACGGAGGAGCGATTTTTGGCAGAACCTCACGAAAAAATCAGAGGCTGCTTGCTTGCTTGCTCTCGTCTCTCTATCCTTCAAATCCTTGAGCAGCTCGCTCACCGCCGTCCTCCAACACACAGAAAAAATGTCGTCCTGATTGGCGGTCGCTACATAGAGGGTATTACTGTACCGGAGTGAAGGGATTGTTAGCTGCGCGATTGCCTTCGGACTTACGGAAAGTTCATCAATCTGCTCACACGCTTGCCTCCCCCGTGTTTGTTTGGGCTTTTTTTGGGAGGGGAGGAGAGAAGAGAGAGAGAAAGAGCAATACAGGGATCTGGAACTGGCACAAGTACTTCCACAGGCACGAGAGAACTGTTGATGATTTGTTCCCCGATTTTTCGTTGGACGCAAGTGAATTTTGCTTGTTTTTTAGGGCGGGACGACGACGATCTGGACGCAGCTGGATTGCAGCACGTTGTGTGCCAACAGATGAGCAGAAGAACCTCCTGGTTTTGGGGAATTGGCGTAGGAGGGATTCAACACTGGTTGGGAAGCCTGTATTTGGGGCTGTGAGTCACTCACTACCAAGCACACATGGTGGAGTTGGTGATGATTTGGAGGGGATCATTTTGCCATCCACTTTGACACCTGACTTTGTATTGTCGCGAACGATTGTGTTTCACTCATTGGCGATTGAGCACTGGAACCACCACACACTCAGTTACATCCTGACAAACGGAACTGGCTGGAGGATTGAGATCGATGTCAATAACCAGTACAACACGCTAGGTTCACTTTCCTTCCAGAGTGTCCTCCTCCTCCTTCTCCTTCTCCTCACCCCCTTTAGCATGGATGATGATGATCAGAAGAGCCTCTGTCAACCAAGGTCGGTTGGTTGGTTTTCGGTCGGTGATCGGCTTGGTGGGCCCCAAGATCAACCCAAGAATGTTGATCCCAAGTCGCGTCGACGAGGATTCTGAGCACTTCACTACCGCCACAAGGAGTGAGCAGAACTTCGGGTCGACGACGTCAGTCCGTCCGTCGGTCCGTCCGTTCAATCAACTTTTCAAGATTCGTTTATGCTTTTGCTTCCTCATCCTCCATTCAAGCGGCGATCAAACCCTCCTCGTCCTTCTCAGTGTGCTTCTCCGAGGCGTCCACCGTTCCGCCGTCCTCCTCCTCCTGCTCCTTTGGTGAAGTGAAATGGGAACGAAGCACGGAAGATGGAGGGGGATTTGCAGGCTTAGCTCGCTTCTTGGCCAACTGCCTCCTCCTGGCCTGGCTTTTCTTGGCCCCGTTTGGAGTTCGTTTTTGGCATTGGGCCCTAAAATCCCCGAGATTGAGCACCCACAGAAGGAACAGAAGAAGAGGCCGGCCCATCGCCATATCCACTCCACATATGCAAGTCCATACATGAGGGTAGTGTGAGCGCCGCAGCAACTGAGTAATGACGAGAAGCCCAACTCAAATGGACGACATAGGTGCGCACTCGCATGAATCCATCGACTCTTTTGTGTTGATCTACTCAAGCGAGTGTCTCTCTCCCATACGTACACACTGTGTGTGAGTGTGTGGGTCTGTGGAATGGGCATCTGGGCCCCCAAGCCCCCCTCCCCTAAGCCCACATGACTGGTATTGTATGTAGGTCTGTGGTTCATTTGTCCAACACCCCAATTCCGAGTTTCGAGGTCCTGAAGAGATGCGGAAACTAATCTTTTTATCCCCCCTTCGTTCATTTTCGATTCGACTTTTGACAGCTAAAGGTCCTCTCCCTGCAGCAGACCATTGGAGAAAAGGGAAAAAGAAAACAAAATTGAGGAACGACGGGAAACCTGGCTTGGCTTGGCGCCCTGACTGACTTTTCTGGGAAGCGATGCTGCACATGTACAGGCATAAATTCAAATCCTCGATGGACCTACTGAACCGTGTGCATATGGAGGGGGTTGTGTGATCTGGCAAAGCACCCTGAGATGCAAAGAAAAGATTGCCATCCAAGCCAAGCATCTCCTCCTCCCAAAGGCAATCTGACGCACACACACAGTCAAATCTGTTCGCTCCTGTCCTCCTCCGCCCCCTTTTCGTCGTCATTGTTGTTGTTGTTGTTCTCCTCTTCTTCCTGGGCTTCATCTTTTTTTCTCCATCTTCTCCATCTTCTCCTCCCTCTCCAGAGATCTCAGAGTGGAGGAGTCCGACGTTCATGCTCCTCCACGTTCGTTCGACCCATGAGTATGTGCTGTATATACATCTATCTCCACCGAGCTCGCTGTCTCAAGTGTCTGACGCTTCTCCCGATATTTCTGGATCTGGCAAGGCTTGGCAGCTTGGAGCTCGGAGACGTGCATCACTCGTAGTAATACTCGACTGGTCATATTCTATCTTCTCCTCGCATCTTGAAACGATTTCTAACCTGTCTTGGACGGAGGCAAGGAGTGAGATATTGAACTGGGAAACGTGGAAATGTAAACCAACGCCGATTATTTCCTTTAGCAGCCATCTCATTCTTGATACTACAATAAAGCAACTTTCGGGAACTCTCCCGATGCCCATGTCAAGCTCGTTTACTGAACACAAGCATGAACAATCACCAGCAGGCGTTTCGAAGCTCTTAATAACGGGGGTGTCGTTGACGTCTCAATTCTGGGCCACATTGAGAGGTTGAGCGAACATGCCCAATGTTTGCTTGGTCCGTTTGTTCAGGTCCATCCATTTTTTTCGGAAGGTATCGTGAGCAATGCACAAATAAGGATATTCATGGAAACTTGGAAACCTGAGTGAATGGAAAAGAGCAACGAGACCAATGAAAATATTGTTACTCTCGAGCTCTAAGGACTTCATTAGAAATCATTCAAGTAGAAGATAATAGATGTTTTTTATTCGTCCACTCCAGACAATCCATCACATGGTTTTCATATCACAAAAATATTAAATATAAACATCGAATTTCTCAGGTGTTATTGTCTACGCCACGTTTTGACATGTCGGCATTATTTGGCGAGAGGAATGTCACTTGTGGACTTGAAAGATAAAAAAGGCCGATTAGACTTGAACTGAGTATCGAAACACCAAATAGTGCCCGGAAAATGGTCCAAAAAATAAAAGTGTTTGACACTTTGACCATGCTGAACTACGACCATTATGCCGAACGTGGAAACCTTCGACACAACAGCAGAGGGCGTCGGCCATTTTCATCACAATTATTTGCCTCAATACTCACCCCAAGTTTACGACTCCCAAACCAAAAGATACACTGAAGCTGTCTCATTCTTACGGCAGGCTTGTTGCTGATTCGAACTTTAAACGACACTCCAATTTTCGCTCTGCACCCAAGTCCCAAAGCAACATTAGCTCTCGCTTCTGAACGACTTTGATACTCGCTCCAAATGTAAGATGACACCTTGTTGTGGTTTCAAGGAGTTCAGAGAAAAATCTCGCCTCCAAGGTCAGAACGGAGGTGCTTTCATGAAGTACACGGCTTTTCTAGACATTGTGTCCAGAAAGGGTTGTTTGGTTGGTTGGTTGGTTGATAGGTTGGATGGGTAGGACTTAACCGTCGGGTGTCTCAATTTGAGACGACTCGGGTTCATACGAAGAGGAGGTCTTGAGAGCAAAGCCCAAATGAGGAAAATCACTGTCACGTGGAAAGTCAGTCCTCGAGGCTTCAAGATCAATACTGAATGGATTTGTGGCACTCAAAGGACACGAGTGGGTTCTGACGATTGCCAAATTCGGAATGGAGCCCACCACCAACGGCTGAAAAGGAAATGAAACCCGTTGCTTTAGAGCGGTCAATCAACGATGAAGTGGCGAAAGGTAGCCGAAATGGACAAAAAAGAACATGTTTTCAAATGTGAACGAAACTTTCGGTGACTATTAACTGTTATTAGATACTGTAGGAATTTGAGCCCGCATGACACTGCCCTCTCTCTCTCTACCAATTACGGTCTAGCGATGAAAGTAGAAGTGACGAATGATATCAAATGGTCTAAAAGAAAAAAAATGAGCTTTGTGAGTGTTTATAATTAACCTCTGTCAAATCAGAGTTTCTATTGCTCAACAAGTAAATTTCTAGTATTTAGTTATCTGGACCAAAATGTCCACTTGTGCAGAGTCATTTTCCAAAAAAAACCTTGGGGAGTTGATTTTAAAATCAATGTTTTTGGCTGATATTGAGGGATTATTATTGAAATTCCAACAAAAGTTTCCATCGCATTTTAACCAAATCGTTTGGGATAATCCTGAAATGCTGCAGTCACTCATTCATTGACAAATGAATTATAAAATAAACAAAACCATGCAAAAATAGCCCAATTTTTTTTTTTAAGTTCTACAACGAGACCAAAATTTTCCACTAGTATGTTGCGCTATTTCTTCTCTCTTTTCGCGACGAACAATGCATGTCAAAAATTTGCCTTGACGTAAAAAAGCTCAAGCATTGATCACAAGAGTCTTGTTTATCTCAACCTGAAAGTAATCCTAACAGAATCTCTTCCATGACCCTCCTCGTTCAGAAATTTGCACAGGGGGAAATTTGGCCAAACTTGGGAACAATCTGTCACGTCTCTCGCAAAAAAATCGCAACTTTCCCGAAGATGCTCAGAATCTCAAGTTGAGTCAAGGATGGACGAGGAATGTAATTATTCCGAGTTTTTCCTTCATCTCAATCTCCCGAGTTGAGATTGAAATTCAATTAACCATCCTCGGATGAGCCATCTTGTTATCGGGACCATCTTCGAAAAAGAAACTTCAATTGTCTAGAATGCGAGAGAGTTTTCGATTGTGCATGGCTCGACGAGTGCCTCGTTGAACGAGATTGGCATCGCGATGTCACGGAATGAAAGATTCGCGTTATGAGCCAGCACCCAGCAGTCAGCAGTCAGCAGCCAGCCAGCCAGCCAGCCAACGGCATGCCGACGAACAATCCTAGTCAAGGCCCCATTTCAGGCCCATTATCTGTAATGGGCTCCAATGAGCAAGAGCTTTCAAAGCAGTAAGTATTTTGACGACTGGGTCTGTGATAACTTTCAGTTGAGAGAGCAACTTGCCAGTTGAGCAACCGAGGCGAGTAATTACCCATAAGGTTTTGACCTTGACAAGGCCGGCTGGAATGGATAGACTTTGATCCTTTCCAAGGAGCTCGCTGCAATAGTTAGGCCCATGTACGTTCATACGTACTATAGTAGAGTGATTTTGAAGACTGCACTCAGCCAATCATTCCGGCTCTTCAAATGGCGGATAAGAAAGAAACAGAGAAACCTCAGGAAGGAAGGAAAGTTTGGGATTGACATTTAGCCTCGTCTAATCAAAGTCATCATGTTCTGCTTCGGTGTGACCAAAAGAAGGAACAAACCAAAATGATCACACGGGAAGGATTTTTATGAACAAGACATCTGAAGAGTTAAAGTGCACACACAACATTACCGATGCTAATCAAGCTAATTTCTTAAGTATGATGTTTCATGGCTTCATTTGATCACAAACTATGCTCGTTGGGTATTTGTTTTATTCTTTGGATTTGGATTTGTTGGTGCCTTTCATCAACTGCTTGTGGGTTCCAGCCCTTCTATATACATACAAATTAAAGCAATGAAGCAATTTTGGCTGCACTATGACTAATGCCTTGAATTCATGGATGTGGTAAAGTTAGTTTAGTTACACGAATCTCAATCCGAAGTGCAAAAAATATTTCTAGAGATTGCCCTTGCTTTAGGAAAAGCCAGATCTCACCACTTCTTTGATGCCCTTCATTCGTTCGTGGCCTTGCCATTCATTCTTTATCTCAAATTAATAGGGAATTCAAAGCAGTCCTCTGGGTCCAGCTGGCACTGTAATCATAATCCATCAAGGTTCGTTGAGATGAAAGCTGGTATCTGATAGGCCATTAAAAACGGGGGGGGGGGCTGCATTTAAGGGTCGCTGCCCGAATTTCTGATGACTCTTTTTATGACCGATGTTTCAAATTATCATACAAATTATTCTTTGGCCTTTCTCATTAATGCTTTTACACCTCACGAGGGGGGTCCATTTCATTGACAGTTATTTTTTTCTGCA
>NC_081445.1:3105905-3120682 GCF_007210705.1 Tigriopus californicus | reverse complement strand
GAGGGGGGTCCATTTCATTGACAGTTATTTTTTTCTGCATCCTTTCCGTGTTCTTTTGCTCATGCTGACTTGGTCCATTGTCCCATAAAAATGCCATCTCTGAACGGTTATGGAACCCATTAAAGAAGGCCAAATTCAGCCCACATTCGGCACATTCCCATTGTGAAAGAGCACACAAACGTTATCTTGTTACCTTGCGAGGTTGCAGTGGTCGGAGTTCTAGATCTCTGGACGCCGAGCATAAGGAGAGAAGGTTGCTTTTCACCGAGGACGCATTGGCCCACAAGTTCCGTGCAGGAAGTGTGGAGAGTGCGTGATGATTGGGGTCCGTGATGCTGTGACGTGCCCGCTTGTAGAATAATTTGCACATAAATACCTGGAACGAGAACGAGGACGCGTCTCTTGGCATGTAGTATGCTAAAGCCACTTCCGGCCTTCAAACTCCGAATAAGCCCATTGGGACCTTTCACAGGATCCTCTGGGGGGTCTTGCTAACTTTGAAATTAAATATCCCGTCTCGCTGTGAAACTTTCCCGGCCTTCCAGTCTCGATATTTCTCGAGTAGTTTGGCACGCGCCTTGAACTATCAGGACATGTCAGTCAAAGAAATCAAAGGATGTCAGAATGAACAAAGAAAATGGAGATAAGCCGAAGAAGTACAGGGCCCGGCTTAACTTTACGTACTAAGATGAGCTGTGTGTGAAAACGAATTCAGCACTTCACTCTGGGAGTCTCACGGTCAGGGATGGAATGATTTCGCGTGTTCATATATTAACTCGGTTATAAATGAGCTCCAGATTGGAAGGATGATTCTTAGTATATGATTTACATTATTGATATCTGAGCTTCTGTTTATTCACTAATTCATTGAACCATAAAATACAGTATGCCCCAAAAATCTTCTTCAATCCAGTCTGGTTGAAAGCTTGGCGGCCAATCAGGTTCTGCATCTAATCAATGTCATATGGCAACTTATCTGTTCTTCATAGTATAGATTACCTAACTTGACATTTGAGTTTGAGCTTTGAAAGCTTGGCTGAACCTTTTACTGGAGTCTTTTTTTAGTCCTTTCAGGTATTACACAGTTCTGGCGAAAAGTTGAAGCTCAATCTGAATGATGTTGATATTTACTAACGTTCTCCAAACAAAAGTTACACAACCACACATAAGTATTAGTAAGTACTTGAATTGATCCCAGTACTTCATTCTTGACTTGAAGCTGGATTCAAGTTTCCCTAAGATTATTTTGCATCTGTTGGAGTGTCCTTTAAGCAAGATTGTCAGCTGTCCAGATTTCATTCATCATCTCCTGGTTGTAATACTAAGAAGTGGAAGTCAAGAATCAATAAAAATGGGTCGTATCTTCAGATGCCTCGTTGATAAACCTTGCCAGATGAATTTCCTAACGCTACAGATCTTAGAGCGTATTCAAAGAAATGGAATACATGCTGAACCCTGTAGACAAAAAAACACTAAATATGTTTTGCCATTGAACTATTCGTTGGTCGGTTGGTTCAAACTTCAACTCAGAGAGGATGCAAATGGTTCACTCTGGTTTGACATTAGATGAACCAAGTTCCAAGTTCATCGAGTACATTTATTGGAAACATCATGTACTACATATTAAAAGTGAACGCCATGAAAATGGCGTGGAGAAATAGTGAATGTTTACTCTAGAGTGATTGTCAAACTAACTCGGTCTTCCTCCTTTTACGGTCAATGCTAGTACGAAAGTACTCTTTCGTTGTTGTTTTTGCCAGTTCTCCGGGTCTTTCGAAGAAGGTCGTTTGTCACCTTTTTTTTCTATTCCCTTCCAAGGTTGAGTAGGAACAAAAACGGTGTTGTCCTCGAGTCTTCGGCCTTACCTTGAAGTGTGTCGAGAGCGTGCAATAAACGATGAAATTGCACGACGAGTTGATCATGATCATGATATGGGAGATGGACTCCATGCACACGAGCTCAATGGGCGGGATGTAGCTCTTGTTGGAGGCGATGCAGTCCGAGATCTCCGAGGCCCGAGTGAAGGCCTGAAGAGCCAAGATGATGCGGAGGATGTGACAACACACAAATATTGAGCAGATTGTCACAAAAACCATGGCCAGGTTCACTTCGCCGTGGTTATTCGAAGCCTGGACGCGACAGCGTGACGCACAAATACCGCTGCAAATGGAACCACGAGGAGATGTTTATGAATATTCATTATCAGATGCTTGTGTTGCTTGGTTGATTAGTTGTTTGGTTGTTTGTTTGGTTGGTTGGTTGGTTGTTTCATTGTTTGGTTGGTTGGCTGGCTGGCGGTGGAACGGGGGAGGGATGGGAAGGGCTCGTTACAAACTATTGGATACTGTTTTTGGTTGGTCCATGGATTGACAAGACTCTAAAGTTGTGAAACCCTAGTTGGCCATTAACACTTGCCACGTTTTTGCCTCTCAGAATGAAATGAGAAACTGGGTTTGCACGTCAGGAAAATAACTGCGCGTTGGGGAAGCTTGCAATGTACCAAGAAAGCGCTGAGAAAATATCACTATCGTCAAGTATTCGCAAAATCAATTGTTCTTCAGTCTAACTTCAACCATGAACGCCTGGAACATGGACGGGGATGCTATGGTCGAGAATTTACAATTCTAAAACAAGCAAACGCATTGCGTTATTCTTCAAACGAGAATCGCATTAGAGCGCTACAACTATGTATTTCTGTTTTTAGCTCGATCGAACTAATTGAATAAAAGTTATGCCTCCTCATACCTTGCTACATAACCCTGTACAGAATGAAAGAGCTAGCCCTCTTGTGGTAATCAACCACCAGAATTCATTCTGTGCACTGGTTTCTACTGCTTTTTAAGAGGGCATAACTCATGACCGTGTTGTTAAATCACGCTGAAAATTGAAAAACCCAACCTGGGACTAGCTTCATTTGAAGAAAGATGTAATGGATTGACACAAATAAAAAAGTTGACAATTCTCTACTTAAGCGTCCCCGTCCAGATTCCAGGCGTTCATGTCTCAACACAATTTTACACCTTTCCTGAACCCTTTCATTACATGATGATCATCTGTGTGTGTTGGAAGCAGCCTTTCCTTTAGAAGTGCGATAAAAACGAGAAAAAGGTGAGTGAGCTCAAAACTTTAATGTCACACTGTAAAAGGTTTTTGACGCAAAATTGAAGGAAAAAGCAGAAAACACTAATTGAGTGAGTGAGCTCTTGAATTAGGAGAGACTAGAGAAATTGGGATTGTACAGTATTCCAAGAAAGTACGAGAATTGATACTAAACATTTTCAAAAGCATCAATAAGCTTTGTCCCAACCCGGGGGTTTGGGGGTCAAATGTAACGACCAAAGTGGGTTAAATAAGGTGGGACTCAGATTTAACTTTGTAAAACCCAGGTTTGGTATCCCTTTGTGTCAAAATCCTGAGACTTGACATGTTTGGAATACAACGCGAAAAATCGGCAAATGAAGTAGCTTTTAGGCATGTAAAACGTTGATGGTCATCAAAGCTGTTGAAGGTCTATAATGCAGCCTTCCTTGCAGCTAAATCACAGGGCCTCGACTAGCCCCTAACTTTTGCTCTTCAAACAAGATTGAACTGAAGATGTGGAAGTTCGCAAATGACCCCGGAACTTTTCGTTTTCTTCTTTGGAATTTGAGTTCCCAGGGTACCCTCATTCAGAGCTCTCGCCAGAGACGACATAAAAGTGTCACATGAAAGTTTACTCCAGGAAAATTCTTCTTCAAATCTAACTTCTACTAAACCCATCAGTTGAGATATTACATATTCGAAGAATGACACACGTAGGTGAATGGACAGGTAGGTAAATGTCTGGGGGAATTTTGTTCTTACAGCCCTGTTACGCTACACGAAATATGGTTCACGTTGTGCACTTCAATGGGCGCTTTCTGAGTCAGCTTCTACCAAATAAAGGGCCGGTTCCCCTTTAGTGAATCATAATGTGTTTGTATTGTTTTTTTGGCTAACTCTAGTCTAACAATCTTATGTATAATTAGTGACCTGAATCACCTAATGTCCGGAAAAGAGATCACTTTCATGGCATGTCACCGTTTTAGTAATCCAACTTGCCTCTTCCCGATTTGTTTGGGCTTTCTGACGTTGAAAATAACGGCTCTTACCTATATAGGCAAAAAACGACTTTCAAGAAATTTCTGCCCCTCTCTGCCTCTAATTCCTGCAAGGTGATCAAAACTGGATTTTTATGAATTCACATCCAAGTTATCGCCTCGATAGCAAAAATCGACTGTGAAAGTTTTTCTGTCACTTTCTGCTCCCATTTTCTGCCAGGTGGTCAAAACTGGCTTTGAATGATTTCCTATCTCTGCACTCTATGCATGTCTGCGCTTTGTGATCGTGGTCGGATCGATTTTGCAGCTCAGAAAAGACTTAACGAAACTACGTTTTTCCCCCCAATGATTCTGGCTTTATATTTATTGGTCTGATGTGTCAGTCAAGCTCTGCCAGTCACAAAATTTCGCCATCACAAATTTTGCTGTTTTTTTTCTTACCTTTCCCAAAGCTTTTTCAAATGTGACAACTTTTGGTCGACTAACAAAGAAAATGCAATCAATCATCATGGGCAATGCTACTTTTTATGTCTTCAAACCAACTTCACCTAAAAGCCGCTGGCAACATTCGTGTATCTCATTATCATGACTATTCATAAATACTTCTTAAGACATGTCGCATTCAAATTAAGAGCCTAAAGAAGTACTCATTAACTTGCGTTTTAATGATCGACCGACAACTCAAAAGTTCGTCTGTGAAATTTCAATATTCTGCTCAAAAGGTTTCGGTCATAGGTCTATTTCCCAGTCAATATTTTGAACGATGGCAATCCACGGGTGTGAAAAGCGGAAATTTGCCAAAACTGATCTAGGATCGAAAACATGAGCTCGCTTTGAAATCAGAAGATTGAAAGGTCCGGGTCCGCTTTTGGTGTTACAGTCCGAGAAGAGTATGAAATACGAAAAATCAGACTTTTCAGCATTTCTGACACCACTTTTTGCTTCTTCTCATTTAGGCAGCACGTTATCTTGAAACTTGAAAAGAAAAATTGCGAAAGACTCAAAATTTGTTATTAGGCAAGTTTCATGGCTTGAAAACGCCAACATTCCCATCCCTGGCAATCAATTTATGCAAGAAATATTGGTACAGGATGACCTTACGTGTTAATGGGACATTCAAAGTAGATTCAGGATTTTTTTAATTTTTTTTTATCAATGTACGACCAAAAAGTGTTTCTATGACTTGAAACAATGTTTTGCAAAGCTTTGGTCGAAGAACCCGTTCCTTTTCCTTCAAATCAATTTTACGTGATTGCTGTTTCATCAGATGACAAAACCTGATGCAACTCACACCTATATCTCATATATATTTTCCAATACCGTGGGTATACTCAATAAAAACAACAACACAAAAAGCTTGTTCCTTTTTGTCTCCTGACTTCAAAAACTGCCCCTACATACGACTGTACTTTTGTTGTGGCAAATTTCCGTTTTGTCCAACCGAGGTTTCCCAGAAAGGCCAATCAATACAAGTGTCTTTTGTGACAGTGCCACTAATAGACCCCAAATGTAAAGTAATCCTCACAAAAATACCTTCAGAACAAACGAGTTTTGTCAGTCCAGCAAACTTACCGGTATATTTTGTAGTTGAGCCCGCACAACAAACAGATGGGCAAAATGGTTGTGGTGAGAAACGGATGGATGATGAAACTGTGAGTGTACCACCACACATACGTGGGATCTGTCCGCAAGTCTGCCATAAAGTATTCCAAGGTTCCATTGAAATACGCCACCTGCAAATGGAGGGAACATCCCAGTTATTTTATCTATCCGCACCTTTTTTTAGATGTTTAAGGTGAAAGGCGAACAAATCATTGCTTTTTAGAGTCTGGGTAAGAAATTAAAAAAATATGGAAAGAACAATTTATACAAAGTATGGTTGTTTTAGAAAACGTCAATAATCAGTTTGATCATGAATTAAAAAATCAATGGAGATTGACTTGTAAATTAGCCTTACTCAAATGATTGAAATGGCGCTCCATGTTTTGTTTTTACTTCTGAAAGATCTTTCCAATAAGAATTTGGATCACGGTGGGCGAAGAACGTAAGTGGGTCTCGTTAATGAAAAATGTTAGGCCAAACCAAGCCAAATTGATTAGCTATTATATAATTAGGATAAACAAAAAGCTCACGAGCAACTCTTTATTCAGATATCAATATTGATTCGGGAAGCTCAGTACTCAAGATACAAATCAAGTTGATCAAATCTCATTGAGATTCTTCCAAGATCCTTGAGACCTGCCCACTTTAAGTTCAAGAAGCGGCATGACCAAGTGGACCACTGTAGACACTTTTAGAGGCTCAAAGTAAGATCTACTATACTGGCCAAGGACATGCAACAAGAGTTGCCACGTTGGTTGTCCCTAAAGGCCCAGATAAGACAACAAAATTCAATTTACATTCAAAGTATGCACTCCTTCATTGACTTTGATTGCGGCGGTGAGTAGCTTTTTTGGATTAGAAAGCTGACAGGGACGCAATGGAGATGGATGAAAAGTTGTCGACGTGAATGGGCTCTTTGTACTGTACATGTCTGTAATCTTGTCCTTTTCATACATGGAGCCTGTATTTGATTTGCTTTTAGTTACAGCTGTGGGAAGCAGGGAGCCCAAAATTGGAGAGAAATCCCAATGGAGAACCTTAATGCAACGTGATGTCATTCTAATGGAAAAAGCGAAAGGTTTTCGAAGTAGTTTCAAGATTGAATGATATGGCTGATGCCCAAGATTGAGCGGAGTTGATTTCAATTTCCTGCCAGAAGCTTGAGTTATGCGAGCATGACACCTCAGAAGGACTTCCTCCATCATTTGAACAATACTTGTTGATTCTTTCACTACATTTTCCTTGAGTTCTAATCGTTCTTTGGATCTCAAAAGTCTGTCTTGTCCTTCAAATTTTCCAATGTCAACAAGTAAGCAAAGGAAAGAAATGATAGGAACTAAAAAAAAATGTCTTTTTGAATAATGGTCGAAGAACCACTTATGATCGTTAAAGGACCACCTACAAATAAGAAAGTTTCACAAAACAAGCATCGCTGTTAGTGTGCAACAACTCAGCGCCCACCTTTGTTTTTGATTGTCTGAACTGAAGATAGACGTCAGACGTTTCAAACGAGCAAATGCTTCAGGAGACACTCTAAATGTGTTTTGATTAAGGAATGAAAGTGAACTCGAGCGTCATCTTACCTCGATTTCGAAGAATTTCGGGAGATTCAAGAGCACAGAGAAGATGGTAACGGGTATAACATAGATCATGGTTCGGACTTTTGGGGAGAGTTCGGCGATGAACTCTCGGTAACGGAGGGGCTTGCACACGGCGATGTATCTGAAATGGCAAACGTGACCCTCATCATGTTGCTTTTATCCCACTCAATAGATATGCAAACTTGGCTCAGGGCATTTGCTAAGGTGACTGTGGCTTACAACAGAAGCGAGATTCTATATATTTGTTCTAATAGAGGCAAAACTACTGGGTGCCCGGAAACATACTGTACACTCAGACTGGAGCTGTAAATATAACTGAAATAATAATACTTTGAAAGCCAATAGCTTTCCTAATCATTTTGATAGAAATCAATCATGTTTGACTTGATTACGATACAATAGATGTGATGCTCTTTTTGAACAAAGTCTATAAATTGGAATTTTTGTCCGTGTATCACCATTCGGAACACATTCCAAAATGGGTTGGGCAGCTACATTAGAATAGGAACAAAATTTGGGAATAGGGGTGGGGCAAGGAATATTAGGGAGAAGAGTGTTAATAGGAATAGGGGTGGATCGGGTATTTGAAGGAAGAGGGGGAAGTGGGAGAGAGGGTGGGAAGAAGCTAAATGGGCACATGTACGGGTGAAAAAAAAGACAATCCACCTTTGAACATCCCTTCTTCCTATTGTACTTCTCAAGGCCGAACTTGAGAGGTTTTTAACACCATTTAGGGTGGTCAAACTGACAGCCTTCTCCTTCTTTAGGACAAGGCTGCTTACGGCAAAAAGGACAGACTATTTTCTCTACAACTGTCTTTTCTTGCTCTTTTTCAAGAGGAGGTACTACTTCAACCTCTACGTTGGTCAAATTAGTCGACTTCTCAACTACTGGGTGAGCCTGTTCTTCAAGCAGCCCCCTGGTTTCTTTGACCCAAACAGCTAAAGTCTCAATAATAAAAGGCTTATTGACTACGGAAGGATCCTTCCCTGCTAAGACCAAGTCCAAACATTGTCTAGCCTCTCTGCTGACTTTTCCACAAATAGCTTCCATCATAAATGCAGAGGAAGTATCAATGAGCAGCAAAATCAAGAGACCAAGAAAAAGAAAAAAAACCTAAAAGTTTATGCAATCTTGCTGAGATACAGTACAACGAAGCAAAATAGGATTTCCAAAATAGGAACTACTTCACATCAATCTAAACATACAAATCTAGAATGGAGATAGTAAACAAGAGGTAGGGGACAGAGAAAAGCAAGGAATCAAGAACATATGTAAAGTAGGAAAACAATACAAAAAACACAGAAATAAACTCAACAACCTGATGATCTAACACCAAATGAAATCGATACACTAGTGAACAATAAATTCTAACTGTCAAGGACCAATACAATCAAACTAAAGAACTAAACATAACGATTTGGAACTAGAAATACTACAGTTTACAAATAAGAGAAAAAGTGCTAAAGCTAAACATATACATAAATGAGCACTAAACCTCTTAGTTTTAAAGTAATTACGTCTTACCAAAGAGCCGTGAAAAACCAACCCTAATTGAGTGAATGAATGGCAATTCCCATTCATTCACCCACACACAAACACCACGAACACTACACGTGCACAGCAACCAAGGAGCAACAGAGGAAGTCACACCTTGGTTCGAAATTCCTGGGAGATCAGAACAGCAGCAAACTAAAATGCGACTGTTCTCAGCGAGCTCCAAAACAGGTCGTCCGACATCCATAGTCTAGAAATCTATGACTACATTAAATGCTACGCCAAAACAAATTTGCTTAGGGAGATGCCAAGGTGAGGAAAGAACTGCAACTATCACCGACCTCCTCAGGCACTTTCTCCGAAAATTAAAAATAACTGCCATTTTCTGTGGGAGTAAAAAACTTAGAGCAGAATGAAGGTGTTGCATTCATTTTCGTTAGCACCTTGGAAGCAAGATGAAGTGGACACATACATATGGAACGCACTGTCATCACCCCTTGGCTATTGCCATTGTTGCCATTAAAATATTCTTTGACTTAGTTTTCATTGTCTTTCATAACGGAACGGTTTCAAAAATAAATAACCTTTATTGCCACTCTCGGTCATATCAATTCGTAAGGCGTAAAAAATGTGGGTGCCTAAGTACACGCATTTAGTGTGATACAGTAAGTCAATGTGAGATTGACCGCCAGAGGGTACGGAGTTTTTGAATCGCGCCTTTGGAAGAAAACGAAGTTGACAAAAATGGATGACGACAAAAGAAATGCAGAAATTGTCACTAGTACATGATGAATGAAAAGGATTAGGAGATTCTTTTCTCATAATTCCACATCTTCTTAATGGAAAACTATGCAATATTCCGTGACGAAAGGAACCAAAGGAAAGGAAAGGACAAACCGAAATTTAACGCCCACATATTAGTTGTTTTTGTGAAAGGAAGGAAAAACCGTAAAAAAGCAGTCAACTTGCACTGAGCCCATTTATATTTTAATAACAGACGAAACAGGATATAAAAACTCGGCCTAAACTTTATTCAAATGGGTTAAAACATTGCAAATTACATTTATGAAGAAATTTCAGGTGATGGTCATCTATCTAAAATCCAATATGTCTTGACTCCGCCTGACACCTTTGGAAAATACGACACGCAGTGGTCGGGAAGGTCAGCCATTTTCAATTCACCCATTCGGCTCCAAGAACTTGATTATTTTAGAACCTCCAGACTTTTATAAATTGCCTTATTTTTGCCATCTCGTTTATCACTGACAATTTTAGTACCATCAATATTTCTCCTAAAAAAACCCTTGAAAACAAGCCATCGGCTTGAGGGTTGCTGGGCGTTGTGATTACAACACCTACGTTTATCTTATTCCTATCAGAGCAGCCCGAAATACATACACATACATACACACAAATATTTCGCTAATGCAGTTGCATCTGTTGTGGGTTTTGGTGGAAGTTTTGAATTAGTTACCGAGCAAGCCCTTTGCATTCGAACCGCAATCTGTTCGTTCATACCAACGCTCCATTGGTTTACCAAAAAGAGCCCATTTCCAAGGGATCAACTCCTGTTCCATTCCTGTTATTGAGGTTGGTTTGAAGCGTTTCATGGGCTTCATTTCAAAGGCAATGAATGGGTCTCTCATTCAAAACATTCATTTACATAAACCATTCCTAAGCGAATTTCAGTGGCGAAGAAGCCTCAAAAGGAATAAATGACAACCAGTTCCAATATTAAAGGACAGTGTATGTCGGAGAAAGTGGGAAAAGGATTAAGGGATTGCGGGTACGCCGGAGCTGCTTGGGTGAAGATAAATTCAGATCACAAGGAAATTGCTTTCCTTTTATTCCAGAAATGTTCTTGAAGCTCCCTGACATTACTTGGTTGAAAATGAGATGTTAGACGAATATCTTAGTATATAGGATTGGCAACACATTTTTTATAAATACACGCAATGTGGAGGAATGAGAGAGCTCTTAAATACCCCTTTTCATTCTCCTCTACCTCCTCTCGTTGCGGACAAGCAAGCAGAGAACCACGGGAATTTTGAGCCCTCCAAAATACCCAGCCTAGTCAAAACAATGAAGCACTTGCTTCGCTTTGGGTTCCTTGAATGTTAAATTGATAAACTGTTAAAATGTGTGTTCTTGATCCAACTTCTAATATGATGTTGATTTAACACTTAGTTCATTTGTTTCGTCAGTTTCCGCCTTCTGTGCGGATGCGTGAAACCAAGTTGGTTCAAGAAGATACCAGATATGAGCACAAGACGACCAAGGCCAACGTTTTGATAATCCCGAATTAAATCCTTGTGTAAAAACTCAATCACCTTGAATGCAACTAAAAAGAGCTATTTGAGATGAATGGAATACATCGGCAGTAAAGTTCAAAAAGTACCTTTTGTTCAACAGATTTTAAGAAAAAACAGGCAATAAAATTTCACGTATTTTTTAAAGTTGACCAGAATTTTTGGATTTTATTAAAAAAAATTAAAATGCTTGTTGAAATGGCTCAATATGCACAATAACTTGCAGAAAAAGGTAAAATATTGCTCTTAAAATTTGCAGATGCAATAAGTTTGCAGAAAAATCTCGGGTGTGAAAGTTTATTTGCACATTACGTAGGATGCAAGTTTTGGCAGGCCCTAATAATACAAACATTTTTGACATTCAAACAGGTATGAACAGAGAGCTATATATTGTATATGTGCAACATACCAGCGCCTTTTTAACTATCATCAGCCTTTTCCATTATATTGTGCTAAAATAGGCAATGGTAGGTAGGAAACTGTGCTTTTCTAGTACTATTTTACTGTTGGAAACGATGATTGCCAAAGTGTTAATGCGTTATCATTTATACAATATACAAGCTCTTGTAAAATGAGTATTCTCAAGTCCTAATTGTTGGGAATTTTATCCATAGAGGATTTGAAGCGTTTCCCAGAAGAGTTGTTCGATTATTCATTGTGGCATTGTTCTAGAGTAACAAATTGTTTATTTTTTATTCTCTTGATGAAGCCCGACATCTTAGCGCGTATTCTCTCGTTTCTATGATTGTTTGTCCGCACCTAGAAGAAGCAGAGGGCGGTTCCTACGCTGAATGAAAAGGATTACTGTGAGATTGAAAAGAGGTTTCGAATGTACACTATTCAGCAAAGTTACGAAATGTAATACTATACGTTTTCAAAAATATCCATGAGCTCTGTCCCAACACAGATTTTAGGTTCAATTGTAATGTTGTTTTGTGAGGCTTAACGTACATTTTGAGAGCGCTTTCAAACTGCAGCAGTGAAGTGATTTTCAATAGCCCAAATTTGAGATTTTTCGCTCAAATCCGAGATACTATTTACTTAACCCGACTGTAATCCGATTTTTAGCGTAATCTGATCTAAACCCAATTTTCAGTTAAAACCAAAAATTTATCAATCCTTAGCAAAATGTGAAAATTCTTTTTTTACATGTTTCAATTGTACTACTATTGAATTGTACTCTTTCTTCAGAATGGTTAGCTGATGGGCTAGATATGCTAATGTATTCATATTTCATTTTTCTATTAATGCCTTATTATGTAGACCGCAAATACTTTAACTCCTTTCTTCTTTTCTGAAATTTTGAGGTTCTTTATTTGTGTGAGTTTGTCACACAATTGGTAAGATGACTTCTAAAATAGTAGTTTTATTCACTGTTTTTAGTAGAGATGTAATGGGCTGGAACCCAGCTCGAAACTCGACAACCGACTGAGCTCTGGGCTAGCCCGGAGCTCAGCCCAACTCGAACTATTGAAACGTATTTGGCCCAGACCACCTCGAGCTGGGTTTAGACTCTGGCTCAGCTCAGCTCGAAAGGTCGAGTTATATGTCAGCCCACCTCATGTTCTCGAGCTGGGTTTAGGCTCTGGCTCAGCCCAGCTCGAAAGGTCGAGTTATATGTCAGCCCACCTCATGTTCTCGAGCTGGGTTTAGGCTCTGGCTCAGCCCAGCTCGAAAGGTCGAGTTATATGTCAGCCCACCTCATGTTCTCGAGCTGGGTTTAGGCTCTGGCTCAGCCCAGCTCGAAAGGTCGAGTTATATGTCAGCCCACCTCATGTTCTCGAGCTGGGTTTAGGCTCTGGCTCAGCCCAGCTCGAAAGGTCGAGTTATATGTCAGCCCACCTCATGTTCTCGAGCTGGGTTTAGGCTCTGGCTCAGCCCAGCTCGAAAGGTCGAGTTATATGTCAGCCCACCTCATGTTCTCGAGCTGGGTTTAGGCTCTGGCTCAGCCCAGCTCGAAAGGTCGAGTTATATGTCAGCCCACCTCATGTTCTCGAGCTGGGTTTAGGCTCTGGCTCAGCTCAGCTCGAAAGGTCGAGTTATATGTCAGCCCACCTCATGTTCTCGAGCTGGGTTTAGGCTCTGGCTCAGCTCAGCTCGAAAGGTCGAGTTATATGTCAGCCCACCTCATGTTCTCGAGCTGGGTTTAGGCTCTGGCTCAGCCCAGCTCGAAATCGTCGAGCTATGATACAACCCAGCTCGAAATCGACGAGGCCATGCCTCAGCCCTGACCGAACTCGACGGAGCTCAACTGTGGCCCACATCAGTTCGACAACTTTTGTCTTCAACTGAAAGACAAGCCGAGGAAATATTATGCATGACAATGAATGGTCTGTTGCAATCAACAATTTGGTTGCTACTCAGCTACTTGTTCAATGATTTTGCCTGGTACTCAATCTTTCCTTATGTAGTACGAGAGTTTGGTGAAACCGCAATAAATCCTTGATGAAAGAAAGGTCACAAATCTTTTTTAAATGACTTGCAAACACTTCAAAGTGAATGTAGCTTGGGTTAATTTGAATATTTCGAAATGCTATTGGTTATTACTGACGTTTGGAACACTTTTTATTCTTGATCTTTTTGGTCCAAGGTAAGTGTCGAACCCACGTGCGGTGGGTTATTCAGTGGGCTTTTGTTCGGGTTTATCATGCATCATCAATTGTGTTTGTCAGGTAAAGAAAAAGCGTAAAGTAAAAGTTGAAGCCCATACGTTCACGAAAAAGGTTTGGCTGACATCTCTGAACGTAGGTCTGAATCATTTTCAGTTCTACTACCGGGTGAGGGTGGACAACGTTCTTGGTTGTCACTTTCAAAAGGAATAAATCTTAACTGAAACGCCTGGTGGAAATGAATATATTAAAAGCTGAGAGTTTAAACAAATCATAATATATTTTGGTGTTTGAAAGTTCCACTATTAGTTGCAACAATCTTAAGTTAGGAGTTCTAACGAAGAAAATTGTTTGCTATCAATTTTATCAGAAATTGAAACTACTGTCAAAACTTTGGCGTCACGATTTCACAAAAGACCATAAAACATTGAACAAAAGAATTCGAAGAGATATATTTATCAAGAACATTAAAAACAAGCAAAGACTGGTTTGAATCGAAATGTCTTGTGTGCGCATAAAGATATATTTTGGAGGATGATTAAAAAGTCTGTACGGCAAAAACATGCCATGTACCTCCTTTTTTCAAAAACTTTACGGGAACTCGGTACTGAAACGTTAAACGAGTTGTGAAAGCATATCAAATTCAAATTATTGAAGCGCTCAAGGGAGGGAAGTAAAAAGTCTCAATTATGTCAATAGTACATTCATATCATTGGCATGAATTTACTCGAGAGGTTATCTTGTCGTCTATAAATGCAAGTCCGAGGTGAGACTGTTTTTTTTCGTTGAATGGTACCATCGTCTAAAAGGAACTCTATGTTCTGTCTCTGATTGCACTTTTTGAACACCTAGTTTGGATTAAGACAATTTCTTGGTGCTACCTGACACGAGAACTAGAAACTAGATTGGCCAATAGGTCTATTGGTTTTTCAACTCGATCATGAGCCAGCTCGGACATGGGCTAGCTCGGATTTGGCCCAGCTCAGACTTGACTCGATATATCAACCCGATCAACCCAGCTCAGCCCGAAACCTGTTTTTTTTCGGCCCAGCCCAGCTCGTGAGCTGGAAACTGTCAACC
>NC_081445.1:3076459-3105854 GCF_007210705.1 Tigriopus californicus | reverse complement strand
CCTGAGAGATCTGAAAAATCCATTTTCTAAGCAAACTTCCACGCTTTAGTTTATCCTGAAAATTCGGATCCGATTCCGAAAACTATCGTTCCATACGATCTGAAAGATGAGGTTTGCTGGGGAACCGTATTGATACAACATCCGCTTTTCAATTTGCAAATCCGGGTTCGAACCCAGGCTTACCAAGTCCCACCTTCTTTGCGGTAGTTAAATCACAACATGAGTTGCTGCCTTAACACTTTAAATGGGCGAACCTACGGTCATTCCTGAGGGTGAGGTAATAATTTATGTTGATTGTGACAAAGAAGCGGGAATATCCCTCAATTGGGACATCCCAAATCAGATGGCAGGCCGATCGAGAGAGCTGCCATCTGACTACGTAACAAACAAAACAAACAAAAACGATCCGAAAAGCACAGCTCTACTTCAAACCCTCGAGAATAAAAGGCCAGTTAGAACAATAAAGAATGTTCTCCTTTGTTTTCTTGGGCTCCTTCATTGCACAATGTGCTTTCCTAAATAGCGATGGTTCGGTAGCATTATGAAAGTCAAACTTGAACAGCTTTATGAGAAAAAATCCTTTTCAACCCTACATTCAAGGCCTAGCCTAATCTACCAACTGTACTGTTGTTCATTATTAGATTTGATGTTGTAAGGTTACAAACAAATTATAAGATACTTCAGTTTGAATCTTGAGTAAGAAAGATGCACAAAACAACTCTAATCCCATAATTCCATAAGGGAGGGAGATGCAGGACATAGGTTCAAATTCAGCCTGTGATGTTAGGAGATAAATTGCTCTGTAAGGACAACAAGTGAAAGGTGACCCACTAACCTTTCGATGGTGATGGCTGTGGTCATGTACACACTCCCCGTGTAGGAGATCGTGGTGAATGGGTACAAAAAATATTTATATAGCACTCCATAGGTCCATGATTGGACCAATTGGGTCAATTTGGAAATGTTGAGGATGGGAAACGCATGAACAGGGACTCCGCACATGATGAAGGTGATATCAAATATGGCCAAGCTCACTAATAATTGGTTGAAAGAATGCTTCCGCATATCTCTGAAAGAAAATGTGCTTGCCATGAGACTTGCATTGTTCCTATTATGTGATGAAAAGAAGACATAATTTGTAATTGAAGTTCAAGCATGGCATTTGCTATACGGCACATGACATGTCATGCTTTTGTACTCTCGTAAGATCTAAAAATCTCTCTCTAGTCAACTGAGAAAAAAAAGATAAATAGGGACAATGAAAAACATTTCTCCCCTCCTTTTGACTGTTGGAGACGGAACACAGACAAATAGTTAATAACCAATTAGCATCACGCTCAGTGACTCAGCTGAACATATGCATAGAGTTTGCTACAAAGGACTACAATTTCAAATTAATGAAATATTTCGCATCCTCCAGATAGATGGCCTCATTTTCAAAGGTTTTGCTCCATGGAGTTGTGAAAAATCTAAAACTTCTTTTTACCCCTCTTCAAGCCCAATTGACAGATCCAAGATTCACTTGAGCTGAAAATTGGTACGCATGCCATTTGGAGGGGGATGAAAAGCTCTGTTGAGGAAAACTCCACGCGACTGATGGGAAACAGAATACCCGTACTGGTTGTTCTACTAGTCAATCATCCCAATTTTACATGTCCCTGCGTTCTGTTTCTGTGACGAAACGAAGGGTTCAACTGGAATACATCGAATGAGTATGCATTGGTTCATTCAAAGCAAATAATAGAATCCTTACCTGGTCACCAAGACAGCAATGGACAGGATGTTGCCCACCATGCCAATCATACCCACGCCCACGGTCAAGACGCCCTCACACCAATATGTGAACCCTGACCACGTGGCTTCGTACTCTCGCGTCAGCTGACCACCACAGTTGCTCAGCTCGCTCAGATAGCTGGCGTTCGAGGCCAGATCCAACGAGTTCAGGTCGATTGTGTGATTGACAAGGCTCATTGTGGGCCTAAACGACTGGATTTCCGATCGGAATATGGTCTGTTCGTCGGACTGACGGAACATCTTCACCGAGCCATTTGCCCCTAACCTTTTTCCGATCCCTTACTCCATTATGGACTTGGGTGACCCTGACGTTGGTGGTTATGCAAGATTAAAAATTGAGTTGTCGCTAACTTCCACGATAAAGGAACTGGGCCTGACAAGAGAAGGATAGGTATTAATTAATGACTGATCAAATAGGCGCTTGTGGGCCCCTCACTCCTTGGTTGATTGAGCTGACGAGTTTATGCCCACAACAAAGGAGGAACAGAGAGAGTAATGGTTTCTGAAAAGTGCAATCTGTCAACTTTGAGAGCCACCAACTTCACAACGAAGTTATAACATCTGAGCACTTTGAGAACTGATTTTTCTGGCTGGCTAGGAATTGAACACAAAAAAGCTGCATCCAAGAGAGCGAAGCGAAATAACAGGTCTCAAAACGAAGGCATTGGTTGTCTCTACAACTCTGATGAGCTGATTAGGAGAAACAGGGCGCTTAATAACTGACTCACAACGATGAAAGCGTAGTAGAAGTCTGGGGATCCGAGTTTCTAAAATGGGCAGAACCCTAATTAGAACCATTAGCGCGGGCCACTTTCGTGGCTCCGTCCTCCATGAGTTGTTGCAAACACTTCCAAGTGGAAAATGGCCCTAGAAATATGCTCACCGTGGATGCTTATGACACAGGAGCGTTTTATTGTTGAGTGATTTGTACTTGACTACCTTTCAAAAAAAAATACAGAACTTTGTCATGTAAGGTGCTGATGATGTAAATATTCGTTTGAAGCTCGAAAACTAATTTGTATACAAAAGAAAACTTCAAAATTATGAGGAATTGCCACATTCAAAACAAACGAGAGCAGCATAGCACGGTAGGATGTCAAATAATCGTTTTCGTTGGAGGGACTTGGTGGTTGTTGGAAGTTAGGCGGAGAAGAAAGGTCGTCTTTGAGGTCTTGCGTGTCTTTTGCTCCAAGCCGAGTCAATGGGTTGGAACTGGCTGGCTAAAAGCCAAGGACAAAGGTCAAAACAGTAGGGAGGCCATTTGTCTTCGTTTTGGCAACCCTGAGCTTGGTCGATGAGAGCTCTTCAAACTGAACGTGGTTAGCCACCCATGAAACTGTGCTTGGCCAGTGTATGTCTCCCTCCAGCTCATTAAAGCACTGTAGATACATGGAGGAAGCCAAACCAAAAAAAAAAATGGTGAACTATTGTGCTTCTTAGTTCAGGTGTAACCAATACTAGGATGAATTAAGGAAGGTGGCAAATTTCAGGAAGCCGGCGCTCCTTTTCCTTGATACTTAAAAGCCTTGCAAAGCTTAATCAAAACCGAAATATCAATCAATTTTGCCGTAATTCCAAAAGAAGCATTATTTTTAACATGGAATATCCAGCTCAATTGTTTTTAAATTTTGCGATGACTTTTTAATCCTTATGGTCACAAAAGTCATACATACTATGGAATTGGTGAAGAAACCCACCTAGAGTAAAAAAAAATTGGTCAAGGGCAGTTTCGGTTGCAGTAATCATAATCATCAATTGTCATTTGTTATCATGAAGAAAACTTTATTCCGATATGAAACCAAGTTGTAAGCAAGTTGTAAGCAACTCTCGGATCTCTGTCAAAATATCGTGCTTGATTGAATCGGTCAAGTTCTTTCCAAGTATAGAGCGCTTTAGGAACGTTTTGTACTCTTGGGTTTATCCCGTTCGAGTGGTAGGCAAACATCCGGGAAGCGCGACGATATCCTAATTGCAAATTTCGGGATGTTTCGTGGTCTGAAGTGGTTAATCGTTGGTACGACCACCCGAGGATGTTCATCCAATCCATCTAATGGCCCCTCTGACATAACTCAAATGTTCAGTCCCATCGTCATGGAACACCAAGAATGAATTGCCAAGGTGTTGTTCCTGAGGACGAATCGAGGCCATTAGGATTGATTTTCTGTGTATCCGAAGCTACCAAATCGAACGAAGGGCCAATATCGATGAGACATTGCTCTGGCCGAGTCAATCCAAAGCTATGGAGGTCGTTAAAAAGTAGCAGCCAAGGCAGCAACAGCACAAACGGCTGGGAATTGTTGATAGTGAAAACGCGATCGATGTCTGTACAGATTTACGATTTGCAGGATAAGATAAATGAGGAAATTGGCCGACGGGATCCTGTCTGGAAGTTCGGAAGTTTCTTGTGGAGTGAAGTTCAAGTGGAAATGGATGATACAGATAAAAACTTTTGACAGGATCTCTTGAGCCGATGAGACCAAAGGAGGTTTCAGGTGTCTCCAAAAGCAATTGACCTTGAACCCTCGTGTCCCAATCGGCCATTGGGGCACATTTGAGAGCACTTGGGAGTGGCACCACGTGATTGCCTCTCCAAGGGCCAAGAAAAAGTTGGTTCAATTTGTTAGAGTGAATTTACGCAAACTCGATTTGGCCACCAATGCAATTGAATTTGTCATGCTTGCACAAACAATAAGTTCATGTAGCTAAAAATTAAATCAAAGTGAACGATCATATGAACAATTCATATTTGGGATGCTCTTGGCAAAACTGTCCCGTAAAGGTGATGACATTCACGACATTTTCTGCCACAGATTTAGCCTTAGTGTACTGCAGATTGAAATTAATATAAATTGAACATGAACAAAAACATGCTATCTTTCTGGAAACGCAATTAAGAAGTTGCAGATCAAGCCTTTTTTTATAGAATTCGAGTGAACATCCACTGTGGATTTTGGTCCTCATATATGCATATCCATTCCAGTATTCGGAGTATTCAGACCCTGGTCAGACAGAAATTTGGCACAAGTTTAAACAATTTTCCCTTTTTTTGTGCAATAAGTTTGAATATTGGCTACAAGTGATCTACTCATTTCTCTCATATAGATGTCTATAGCCGTCACCAAAAAACGAAACCCTTAACACTTGTTTAAATGTTATTATTGCAAAATAATAACTTGGATATTCATTACGTAACGAGGAAATTGCAGTTCCCATAAATATTGTTAAACTTTACTGTATCTGCAAATTCGGCAACTTAACTGGCAACTCTTGGCATTGATGTGCAACTTATTACACTTTTTTCAGCCATTTCAGGAGAGGGTAAAAAATCTGTTTTTCTGCAGTTTATGATAATAATTATGAATTCAAGTCAATTTTCAAGTCAAAAAAAATCGTGGGATCAAAATATGTCTGGGTTTTGCAAGCATTTTGACAAGAACATTCCAAAAAGGTCGCCCCTGTCCATGACGCGTAAAACATATATTCCAAACGTACATTTACTTCATGTGGATCTGTCTGTTTTTTATCATCCCATATATTTGCCTATGCCAAATATTGCGGGGACAGTTTAGTTTGTGCAACCTCTTTCGAGTCATCTTCAATAACCAGGATTACCTGAAGGGAGATATTGTGGCGTAGAACTAATTTCACTGCATATCTTTCCAAGTCATGGCCACGAACCTCAACATAGGTATATATGCAATCTGCTTTCAATTTCTTCCCTTTATTTGATCCTACCATCTTTTACATCATGTCACATTGCTTTTTAAACGAGCTCAAGATGTTTAAGGTGCCCTCAATTAGGGAATATATGTCTGCAACAAAACACACCTGCTCAAGTCAAATAAAGCATTCTGACAAAAGTTCTGAAGAAAACCCCAATTGAATGTGTTTGAATATCAATGTCAGGCATTATCACTTTTTCCCCAGACTGCACTTGTCTTGCTCAATATTGGCCTAAAAATGGTGACTCCGCTCAAATGTTCCGCTGATTCGCCACTGTTCACTCTACCTACATAGGAGATATGCTATATGCCTATTTATAATTCATTAATCCGCCATTCCACGTCGAAGTTGTCTGTAACCGCCTTGTCTACATGAGCATTTTCCCATTTACGTAGTAGCGTAGTGGGATGATCATATGATAACAATGCCGATAAATCATTGAGGGTAATGGGGCCCAATGCCGTAAATGGTCTCCCTTGGGATTTCCATACCATTGGAATGGGCATGTTGTTTCTTTGCCCTTTCAGCCTGGATCTTGCAAATACTTGAAGGCGAATAGCCTTTCACTTATTAGCACACATTGTTGAGCTAGCTCCAGATCAAGTCACGTTCGTTGTTCTGGGCCAGTTGTTGTTATGGACAATTAGTGAGCGGTCTCAAATGTTCCATGTTGGCCCTTTCTCTCTTTCGATGTGGAACAGATCTGGGACAAAGAGTACAAATCTTAGAGACCAACCCACACATTTGCTTGTCTGGCGAGCTCACAAGTTCGAGATTTAGGAGCGCGCATTACACACAAATAAATCGCCCGTCATGAGCAGTCATCGGAGCTCATGCAGATGAAAGTTATTCAGATTTGATTTGAATGAGAGACTGATCCGTTGTGACCTGTCGTCTTCAACTTTATTTTGATGTTCTAGATTCTGTTTTCCACAGGGTTATTTTTTCTTCAGTGGCTGAAATAACGAGGAATCGAGGATAATGCTAAAGCACAATTGACTGCTTTAAGCAGCTGTATCTTATGATGTGAGCACAAGTTTGGGGAGGTCATTGGGGTACTTTTCAAACCAATAGAGGTACTAAAAAAACAAGATACAACGCGCAATACTAGACAAAAAAACCTTCCTAAGTTTTCAAAAAGTCTTTTGTAAAAATAGAAAACTCTAACGTAGAAAAATTGAGTCCACAAGCAGCTTTTTTGGCTAAAAAGTGTTTTGTAAATATGCTAATTAGTAAAACTAGGACAGTCAATTAAATTGAAATGCTACATATATTCTAAATCTAATTTGATCCCTTGACAAAGAACTGTCAAGCCTCAAAAGTACGAGTGAGCTCTCCAAATTTCCTCTCCTGCTTCAATGTCCCAATAGCCCCTGTTGTATGACAATATAACGAATGACAAGTCAACTGACACATGTGATTGTAAATAACGCTGTCTATGATTTAACGCCCATTTTTGAAACGGACTGGTACTTTCAAAAATCGTCGGATTACGATGCTCTCTAATCAAGATCTACAGAAATCAAATAAACTAGGTACCGTGCATTCTCGGCATGTGCATTTCTGAAAAACGCTTCAAGGCTCACACTCATTTTTTAGATAAACTTTGACATTTGTCATGATTCTATTTATAAACGTCGAAAAATGCCATGACCAAAAAGTAATTTACATGCAAGTTTTCATTTGTCTGGTAGTTCGAGATTGCCCACTTACTAAAATAGGCACATACTGTGCCAGCAATGAGCGATATAAGTTTGAAACATGTGTGTGTGTGTCTGCATTTTGGTCTCGAATATCAATATTTCAGTAAAAGTGTTTTGAAATCAAATGATAATAAGCTTTAGATCCATATAGACCTTAACAGCTTGCTTTCAAGGGATCATGGATGGCAAAGAGAATGTTATTGGCTTGAGGCTTGAGGTACCGGCATTGGTCTTAGGGGTTAACAGCCAAATATTGTGATATAGAGACATGATATTGCTTACGTTGCCTAATGTAGGTTGGCACAAAATTTGACGAAATTTGGGATGAAATGTCATTTAGCATGGATAAACTATTAGTTTCAACATTAGGCCTACTTCAATATTCATACCCTTGAAAAAAATAATGAATTTTGTATTGGATTTATGTACTAAGTTACACATGGGAGTCCTCACCGTAAATTGATCTGGATTAAAAAGTGGAGAGCGGAAATGCTCCTACCTTTCTTAAGTTGGTTTTCCTCTCTGGACCTCTTGCTTAGTTTCCTCTTTGGATTCAAGCCGCAACTTTTTGTAACTAATACCTTGACTCAAAGATGGCAGGACCATAGCACCGAATTAAAGCGCCAGATCCTGACTATCGTCAGCTGGTCAAGTGGAGAGGATTTGAAATCCACAAATACACACACTGTGTTCTTGTTTTTTGAAATAAAATAAATATTTATCCGTCATTCATCCTTCGGTACATATAGCGGGAGGATATTTTTCAAAAGAACGGTTGTAAGCGTTCCCGGTGAAAACTCTTTTAGATGTACCTCTTTGTTTTCCTCTGAAACACCTTCTATAACTATTGATAAACGGCTCATGCCACTCTGGACGAGAAAGAGGGGGAAATGGCTGAAATTATATCAGTCTGAAGCGTTAGTTAGTATTGTTTGCCACCTTGTTGGAGGTACTTTCAGAGTTATCGGTTTTCCTGGTAAACTTTGTTGGAATTACAAAGCTATAATTGGCTCTGTGTTGTTCCTCAGGTAGGTCGAGTAAGCTCTTGATTAAAGTATTATCATTCGGCTAAAACACAGAGCTACCAAAGCTGAACGCACAAATGTCACGTTGTTTGGAGGACAGTAAAAGTATATGAGCATTGCTTGAATTTTATTCGAGCTTCCAACTTTTGTGATCATACTCTTTTCTATAGCGGAGGGGAATCTACAGAGAACTTGGAAAATGCATTCGTCATCCTCTCTAACTTAGAAAACCATGCGGCTCAATTTCTACATTGTTGAATACATCACAAAAAACTGAGCTTTTAGGAAGTTAAAGGCCCCAAAGACCAATCAACTTTCATACTTTTACCGGTGAATATTTGTAAAACTGGAAAAACGAGGGTTGATTGCTTCTCTACCAACTGCCATGGTTCCAAAAAGTACAAGCATTTACATTTATCGGAATCTCTGTCATCACATCATCAGATGTGCCAAGAGCATTGAAAGCAACCGATGATTTGAGCACGGAAACAGAAGAGCCCCAAGATCTTGGCCAAGCAAGAACCCAACAATAAAGGCACCAGATTATCAATTTGCAATTAGTGTAAATTACCACAGATCAAATTCCTTGCTCTGTCCAAGTCACTCTCAAAGTTGACTGATGAAGAAAAGAAAATGGTTTCTTACCACACTACGAGACACTTGTTCCAGATTTGTTGTGGCTGAAGAACCCACCAGCAATAAACACTTTCTTCACTGTTTAGAACTACCTGATACTGTCTGGATCCCTATGATTTACGACTCATAATGTTAGCCTTGTCACCGATCTCTTTGAATCACTACAAGACAAACCGCCTTCGTCGTTGCCATCGTCTCAAGAGTG
This sequence comes from Tigriopus californicus, assembly GCF_007210705.1. Classification (NCBI taxonomy): domain Eukaryota; kingdom Metazoa; phylum Arthropoda; class Copepoda; order Harpacticoida; family Harpacticidae; genus Tigriopus; species Tigriopus californicus. Next base: position 3,096,768 of record NC_081445.1, on the reverse strand, counting down.
TTCCTACAATGATCCCGCCTCCTCCTCCTCCTCCTCTCCCTCAATCCCTACGGCATCCTTTCCATCAATGGAGAAGCGAGCGAGATGAGACCGTTCGAGTGTTCTTCCTTCCGTGAACTCAACTCAGCTCGCTTTTTTCTTGGCTCCGACTCGCTCTTGTTGCGTCTCGAAAAAGTTCTGCGTCCTCTGCTCTCTCTCTCTCTCTCTCGGTGAGATCTAGGCCTACTGCGTACAGTAGATGGTATTGGGAATGAGGGACCTATCAAATTTGAAAGCGGGCTACAGTTCTCTCTTCTAGATGAAATCTGGTGATCTAATGAAATGGAGTCCTGGTCGGAGTTTAGATTGGCCAAATAACATTAGTTCGATGAGGATGAGCAAAGGGAGGCACATTTTTTTGACTCATTTTGAATTTACAATCTAGAGACTTACACTTGCATAGGCTGACGTTTTTTTGAATGAAGGTCTGTGGTGTTCAATTTTCCAATGGAAATTCTTGTCCTGTATCTGTCCATCATTTCAGTTGTTTTTGCTTCCCTTCTCGTTGGCATTTGCGGTAAAAAGTCATTCGTTTTTATCAGTATTTACAGCTTTGATGGATTTTTTTTAAAGGCGATTAGAGTAGGAATTACAGTATCCTGAAAAATTTTCGCCTTGAATCTTTTGTCCTTAGGTATCATGTATGCTTTTGAAAATCACATATTGGGTTATTTAAGCATAAAGTTGCCTAATGACGTCGGCACTTATTTTAGGGAGACTACTTGTACTTTTAGGGCTTTCTTCAGGTTTAGATTACACTTACAGGCCGCAACGGCATCATTTTTCAGATAAAATACTTTCAAGTTTGGAAAAACTGGTCTTGACATTTGATCAATTGTTTCCTTAATTGCTATGATTACTCGCTTATCTGACTTTTTCTGACTTAAACTTAAAGTCAAACTTTTCTGTGTGATCGCAATACTTTTTTCGTTGCTTTCCTTGCGTTGAAACTTAGGCCAGGGACCTCCGAAAATGTCGTGGGAACGCTATCATGACTTCCCGCTTCAATGTCCCATTAGAAAACGGACTTGATTTGAGTGTGTATAAGTTTTCCTTCCGAAGGCGGTATTCGAACCTACACCCTTTGAAGAACTCTCTCGTGCCTCTACCTTGTGTATTACGTAGACCACTCGGCTACAATGGTTCGAAATGCAACTTTGAATCAATATCTTGATATTTAGTTTTAGCAGCCGGATCTGGAAAAAAAATAATCCGAAATTCTAAAGTTTCTTGGTGAGCATATCGGATCTCAAATCTTTTTCTAGGTAACTTAGTAATCAAACGTGATTCAATGAGCGTAAGTGTTATTGATCATAATGATTACTGACCATTTCCACACAAGCCTTTGGAATCAAGTTTCATCGTACAGTTTCACATACTTCATGCATTGGCATTGTCTGGAATCTTACCATATGGAAACGTATATTGAGATTGCTTTGAAATACAACCTTCTCTTGTTTATCAAAATTGGACTTCAAATTTGATATCGCCCAGACTTTCCTCTAAAATTGAACAACAAGAACATATTGCACGTATTTGATTCCACTCGAGAAGTCCCCAATTATCGAATCAAAGTGGGAACCTCGAACTAATTTTTACTTTACACAAAGGAAAAAGTTGATTTTAAACGGAACATACATACATACGGTATCCCTTCGTTGTGGTTTTTTTCACAATAAAAGCTGTGTCAAAAATACTGCATATGTTAAGGGCACCATGCTGCACCCCTTGAAGATAGGTATACAAGTTTTAATATTACCCATCATAACTAGAGGCGGACAAAATGTGCATTAAAAACTCCGTTTTATGCCATCAAATACACTTCAAAACTGGTCAAAATATGCACTTAAATATGCCTTTGAGCCCAAAATATGCACTTCATCATGTTTTGTAGATCCAAAATATGTAATCTATAATGAGAAAAAAGGGGAGATGGTTGTAGCGCAGTTGGTTAACGCGCGCCCGAGCTTTGCTCGGGATTATGGGTTCGAACCCAAGTCTCCCCCCACCCCCTACTAAAGTGGATTATATCGCCTCAAACGGCGGACCTCAAACCCAAAATGGGACATACCAAAATATATTGAAAAACTCTGTCATATAATAATCCAATGAGATTGAAACTCGCAATAAAGAATTTTTTTTTTAAATCTAAGATCAAGAAGCAGGCAGATGCAAAATTACGCCTAGCATACTTCACAAACAACTCTCTGACCTTGGCCTTCACTTTTAGAGGGTACTTGTAGCAGACTATTTCGGCCACTCTATGCTGGGAGTGACCCCATTTCTTTTCTAGACATTTGATACGGACATTACAATTTTTTGGGTCAAAATCAACCTTTTTGTCCTTGGGCCAAAACCCTTTGAAGTATTGGCGTCAGATACCTTTGTCCAAATTCCATCAACAGCAGAAACTGATGAAGGATCTGCTCAATCTGCCACACCAACTTTAGCGCAATAACCACGACTTCCATCTTCACCTCTACCCATCTGTTTTTGTAATGCTTAAGATTTCGCTCTTCAGCTTTTCATGTCCACAGAACCAATTTAAGTCAACACTACCTTTAAATTTGCTTACCCCAAAAATTCAAAATGTGCTTAAAATTATGAATAAAACACGAAGTATGTAATATATGCGAATAAACCTGTTTTATGACAAAAAGGAAAATGCATATTTTCTTAAAAAATCAAATTTATTACGCATGGTAAGTAGATTTCTAAGAAAGTACTAAAAATGTGCTAAATGAGTGAAAGTGATAAGTTGCCGCCTATTTCTGCAACATGTTTCCCGCTCTTGGCATGGGGAGACAAATGATCAGTACCTTAATGGAAAAAGCTTAATAGAGAGTAAAAGAATTTGAAGCTAAAGGACGATGGATGTAAAAGATATATCAAGTAAAAAGCTTTTAATTAAACTTTACTGCAGCGTTGCTTTAATAACTACTCCCTCAAGTTTTTTTGTAATTTAGAAAATGATAGATAATATTCAAAAAATGTAACCATTTGAAAAAACACAATTTTTTGGTAAAGATACTTTTCTGCAAAAAATGAGCTTCTGAATTATAAAATAATCCTAGAGGACAAATATTAACTTCTTTGAAGAGAACCCATCGGTTTACTTTAAACAGGTCTAATTTTATATCGTTTTACAACAAAGTCGATAACAAGAGTTACTTCTTCCGTTAGGGGATATGCTCAAGAACGAATGATTTGTTGATTTTGTTTCTCTTATGTGGCTGTTTATTGAAGAGGAGCCACTTTATCCCCCTCTTTCTAAATAATTGGCTTACGTCATGTGAAGTCAACGCTATCACAGTCATGAATTTATCTATCATTAGCTCTATCATTCAGCTTCACCTTACCAATTATGACTTACATCATTGATCCGAGTTTATTAAAAGATTTAGAAAGCAGTTGGCAGCAAATTTTTTCTTGATGAAAGGTACAAAAAATGTGGTTCCACGACAACTCAACCCAACGGACAACTCGACTCAGTGGACAACTCGAAGCAAATTGAATGTTAACTCACCAAGCCTGCTTCATTCAACTACTCACTCTTAAGGTAAGTGATAGTGGTACAATAGAGAGCCCAAGTTGATCCCAACAGTTTTAAGAGATCCAAGATCATGATACAAGCTCTTTCATTTCAAGAAGGGGAGGAAGGCATGGAAAAGTGATATTGCGATGATTATTTTGCCTTGATATATTGCCTTGTATATAATGAAGGCTGGTTTCAGTGAGTTCACGGTGGTTAAATAAGCCTTCATTGTCACCTTTGCATAATTGACCCACATTCCTGAACTCGCGATAGTGTTTGTAAGGCATGAGTTACATGCGTTTCTTAAATGACTTTATCAAACCCACGATTTTTCAGAGAGAGGCATCGTTCATTGGGATGAATGCTTCTATTTCCTGGGAACTCTTGGCAAAGAAACGGGAATTAATCAATTGATCCTCACGAAACTCTAAACCGTTCAGGTTATTCCCAATGAGCAAGCGCCTAATACGACCTTGCTGAATATATGAACTTGGCCAAGTTTGAGCCCAAAACCATGCTTTAGAAACTCAAGAGATATGATCAAAGTTATGCGATAAACACGACATAAAATTCTAATTTTCGGCCTGCTCCTGCTCAGCTACATAAGCTTTTGACAACATGAACTTGGAAACGAATCACTTTACAAGTGAAACATACAAAAGAATGACCTACCTTTAATTGCAGAGATCTACCTACGTTTATTATTGTATTGTATTAGTTCGGAAAGTGGCCCAGAGTTGCTATGACCAAGAAGCTCGTTCACAGTCCACATTTCTACAAGTCCTTTGGCGTGTTGTTGTCCGAAATTAATCGGTTAATAGAACAAACTTTGAAGACAAATTTGTTGCATTAAGACCTTTCCATTGCAGTTCTCAGTTGCATAATTGATGAATTGAGTGATTTAATAAGGCTTGGTTACTTATTTTCCACGCCACTGGTTGGAAAGCCATCAGACACCTCTGCCCTTCTTAAATGATAAATCAAGGTCGTGGACAATCTAGAATTACTCTAAACACCAATTTGACTGTCGTGAACATTGCAAAGTTCGTTTATTCCAAGCAAAGCACAAGCACGTGGTCTAGCTCGTTCAATTTGAAGATGCGGCAAACCATTTGTTTCGTGCTGGCATCTAACAAGTCATGGTTCCACCACCCAGAGGCAAATAACCATACTTATTGTACTTCTGCTATGTTATACATTAGGGAAAAAAGAACAGTGGTCGAGGCGTCAGCTCTGTTGGATGTCTCAGCAATGAAAATGCAGTACATCTGCTTTCATGTCTCGCGCAGCCTAGACAATAAACACTTCTTTGAGGCTGAAATTTGACAACCTCCTCGGTTCATTGTGAATGATCTGTTTCGTTAAGTTGGAACAAATTTGTTTCCTTCAAACCAAGCCCGATGTTGACAACTGTCTCATTTGCATGCATTCATGTTACCCTGCATATGAAGCGCCACAGCCTTTGTTTGATTCCCTGAAACCCTGTCAATTGAAGGAACAAAACCGAATTCATAGGATGTGTAAAATTCTTGCATATGGGAAATAAGTGGAAGTAACGTGGAACTTATACGTACCCATCAAGAGTACACTTGATTCACTTTGTTTCAAATACCAACATTATACATTGCCCGAAGATAGCCTTTACCCTTGACAAAATGTCATTGATTATAAGAAGTTCTTCTAAAAACAACAATAGATTACACACCTGGTTTAATCTGAAATCTGAAATTGGCCAAGAACATGATGACTCCGAAAGGGGGAGCTTTCTAAATTCAAGGAACCAAGTGGAACAAGTTTCATGTTGGAGACATACGTATATGTATTCTTGTTGGTGTTATATTAGGTATCCCAATTGAGATTTTCCCTCATTTTCTCAAAGCTTCAGCGATAGCTGGAGGCAAAAAGGAGCCATCATAAAAAGGTTGTCGAGGATGTTTCCGGATAGTAAAAGCAATGCCTTCTTAGGTCCGCCTTGAAGCAAAAAAAAATCACGTTCAAATCTTGACACCCTGAAATATGTGCATATTTGCCTCCTACTGCATCTAATGCCAATAAACCAATGCAAAAAAAGAAAGAGCATGAACCAATTCAACGTGAAAGGGAGATGAATTCCTGGATAATCCAGTTTGGCTTGAACGAAAAAGTTCTCCTTCTTTGTATTATATTAGTTACAGAAGAAAATCATTATCTTCCCGAAAGCCAGACCAAATTCTACTTGAATGTGGCGATCAAAAGAAGTATCTAGATTCCAAACTTTTGGGAAGACTTCCTAGAGTAGTTCCACAAAGTGCTTTCATATATCACAATAGTACGACCCTGAATTGGGCACTTTATGCGGTGAAATTTTGAAAATTCAATTCTGTCCCAAAAGAATTTGTTCGCACTACTCCTGGGTCTATATCAATCACATTTCAACGAAATAGAATGCCTTGAAGAGATAGTTTACGGGTTTTGGGTTATTCGTCAGGTTTTGGCTGTAGGAAATTATGATCAAACTGTTTTAGTTCACATGGGGCGCTGAACTCGCGGTCTTACTCTTACAATACAGGGCACTAGTTCCATCCAGGCTGTTTTGCTTTAGTTGGTTTAAACCTCAAGATTGGAGACTGGGTTGTCTGAAACGATGGTTCCTCTTGACTCCTTATCATTATTTATTTGCCTTTGAAAACTTTGGGCACGTGGTAAATGATGTGAAACGATGGTTCCTCTTGACTCCTTATCATTATTTATTTGCCTTTGAAAACTTTGGGCACGTGGTAAATGATGTCTTGCAGCGGGAAATCAATTCCAGTTTTGAAATTCGAAATCGCCACCCAGACAGGTGCCCTTCGATCAGATTTAATGTAAAGGGATCTGGGCACACAAAATGATGGGACTGACCTTGAAAACAGGCCGGAAACTTCAGGGATGCCATAAGGCGATCGAACAGAAATTCATCTTCCCATTGCTCTATGCGAAAATATAGATTTTGACGTAAAGTTTGGCAAACCAAAGCAACCAATACATCTCGTCTCGAAAGGTCCATAAAAACTGCATTCCATGGTTATTTCGGGTTGTTGACGTTCTAACAAGAGCAATGAAAAATGAACACAAACATTCCATCAGGGTAGAGCCCAAAATCAGCTTGATTGGCCAACTTAAATTTCATAATTTTACAAAATTATTCTTGTGGGAATTCTGATCAAATACAAACATAGTTGAGAAAAGAAGAAGCATCGTTCTCAAAAAACGACTACCCATGTTAAAAGTGTGTTCAAGTGTGGGTGCCCTGACTTGACTTTTGCCACTTTCTTCCCTTTCAGACTTATGAAAAAAAGGCAACATCATCTGACCATGCCAAGTGCGATACGTGATATACTGTACAGAGTACAGTACGTTTATGTGCGGTAGTTGTTTCCGTAACTTGACCCTCTCAAGATGGTGCTGAACTTTCAGGCAAGGAAAGTCTTTGACAAGATGCCAACAACTTATTGTTTCTTGTCAAATGACCGACAAGAGCTTGACAAATGTAGATATTCACTACACTACTTGCTGTATGGGTGAACATACCGATCAATCGGTGATTGTTTTTGTTAATGTTTGCAATTCGTTTCAGTGATGAAAGCTTATTGGTTGCTATGAAATCATCTTTCCCGATGATTGTGTGAATGAAAAAAATAACGATGGAAGCTGGAGTATAAAAGTGAATGCATTGGAAACATTTTGATCTACGATCCAAGCTTCTTTTCTTCTGCAACTCATTACAATCTCATGCGCATTAATGCAAACAAATTTACTTGTAAAGGGAAAGAGTTCGTGCGAATCAAAATAGTGGTGAACACATTGGTGGTTTTCAGCACAAACAAAATGGCTAAAGACACTAAAAACTGTTTTTGGTTGTAATATTCTAATTGTTTTCAAGTGAATCTATCAAAGCTATTTACTGTGCAAAAACTAATCTCCTTTTTGACTTGGCCGAACTCGAAGACAATGGTCAATAAATCCATTCTTTAATTCAAGTTGTTTTCCATTAACTGATTGAACTCATTATCATTATCTTTATTGAAAGAGTTTTTTCAATGTAATGAAAATGAAATACAAATTCAACCGTGTGATGATAATTTAACACTTTAGGGCGGTAAAGTAGTGCAATAATTTATAAAAAGTAATCCCTATAGTTAATCAAAAATATAATACATCGTCATTAAAGGGTCTAAATAGTCTGAATATTAGATTCTTCATGTTGTACCCTTTTCCCCTCTACACCAAGGTTAAGACAGCTTGTCAAAACCTAAAATATCAAGTTGTCATGAAGCGAAAAATGAAACCAAATATCACGTGTTCGATAAATCAAAATTGAAATTTAATGTTTTTTCCTAATTTTGTGACCTTTCACATTTCAATTTAAATTCAGAATATTTTCTCCTATTCTTGCTTTATTGTAAAAGAGATGTTACAAAGGCCCCTCTCTGGTCTAAGCTTTAGAGCTTTAAAGTGATTCTTCCGTATTCTCACGCGTATACACGAGTAAGCGATGTATCAAATGTACCCTGGCAAAGGCCATCCATAGTATTGTGGTAACTATGAAACTAAGACCGTTCACACGAAGGACACCCAATCAATCGTACTATTTGGACATAGTGAAAGGCTTGTTATACTCGTACTTGTCACGTACTATGAATTGATAGCCATGTTCAAAAAGTGAGGACAAAGTAACAATGATGACAAAACTCACATATCAGTAGAGACTAGGAGGCACTATCTATATTTCTCTTTCAATCTACAGGATGAAGCCATTATGTTGAGAACTTTTGTTTTATAACCGGGATTTTGATATGATCCATGAGCCGTAATTTGCCTGAACACGTATCATGTTGTCAACTTGCTCAGCCAGTTTTGATAGCATTATGGAAAGGGTCAAAAGGATTTCCCTTAAGTTCGATAAGTTTGAATGTATGCAGATTGATCAATGATACTTCCCCCTCACATTTTGGGGTGGAAACAGATAGGGAATGAAAGTTGTGAATGTTATGCTAGTGTCGCATAAAGTCTGATCAAGTACAGGGGGATGCATTGAAGATAGATGGCACTACGCATTCAAATTTCACATTGGAAGAGCTCTAATTTGCGGAATGTATTATGAATATATGTATTTTCTTAGTTTAAAGGAGGGTCATGATGCAAGCATGTGATTGATCCAATGCAGTTGCTCTTGCCTTCAAATACTTTCATTAATCTTAGATCTCTTGCTCAATTCAACACAGAACCGGTATGGAGTGAGGGTAGATTGGACCCTAAATATTTAGCATCAAAAATATCCAGGTTTACTGAGCTGAGGCCAATATCAGTCACCAATCAACCTTCTACGAAGCTCAATGTTAATATGTACCGTACATGTAGGCTACAAATGACATGCCCAAATTTGAAACGGCACTTGCTGAAAAAAATAGGAACCACGGTCCATATGCCAGTCTTTGAAAACGTGATTTGCATTTGTAGTTTCGTTTAACTGAGACATGTCAAATTAAGCGTGATCAAAAGTGAATCATATCCACCATTTTGTGAAGTATCAAATATGAATGTTTCTGCGGCAGCATGGTAACCAAAAGTAGAGGTACATTATCCAAGCTTGCAATCATGAAACTTGAAAAGCGTTTCTCAGCTAGTGAAAAAACAACAAGACTGATTTTCGCTGTCGTCAGCTGCTGTTTTGAGGATGCACGAGGTTCTCTTGTTCTTCCAAGAGTTGATGACTTTGCAGTTCTGGGCCGATTTCATGGACCGTCCCATTACCCGCCGAGCAACCTGGAACATGTTGCGAGAGCCTGGTCGGGTTGGTCCCACCAGGATTGAGGGCCCCTTTGGAACGCACTCCAGCCCGTTTGAGGTCATAATGTCGGAATTCAGGCACAAAAGTGGCGGTGAAGGACACGATGAGGAAACAAGCCAACCATTCACAACAGGCGGCTGCCACCGACAATCGCCCTTTCCGGGTTTCCAAATTATGTGCGGAGTCGTCCCACTTGAGTTTGCCACTCTCTGCAGAAGAGATAATAAACCAGTCCATGAAAACAATCTTCCAGCTCTCTACGTAGACCCCCTGAGGGCTCAAGTTACCGTTTTTAACCGCCGCTGAGAGCGCCAAAGCGATCCCGACCACCACAAAGAACAGGGCTGCCACGGAGATGCCTATTCTGATGCAGAAATAGACTCCTCGGACGCCCATGCGCAGTGTGAGCACACTTTGGAGGAACATCCAGAGAATGCCAATAATGAAGGCACAGAAGGCGCCAAACCAGTGGATGTTTTGCATCAAACTGGCATACTCTGAATAGGGCCCGAGATATGTTGAGGCATTGTCCTCATGGTTCTGCCCTCTGAGTTCCATGTTGGTGGGCGAGGAGGACGTGAGCGAGGCTGGTTCAACCATCATTTCGTCTGGTTAATAAGGAATAACAGATGAAATTTGGTTCAGGGCATCATTTGTTGGGAATTGCAATTAGTCGTTATTTGGGTGAGCGCCATGATTGATTACCTTTGTCCGTTGGGATGACGCCGTTGTGTTCCAATTGAGCATTTCCAATCAAGGAGAGGCCAAACGAGATGCAGACGCCCAATGATGCACACCACTTATTCAACACCACCAAGCCACTGGAAACGAAATGGAAAATGTTGTGATAATCCCCTGTGATACGAGATTTGTCTTCTTTTAAAGGTGGTATTTCGCAATACGAAATGTCAAGCACTAATGCCTTCAATGGTTAGGAAAGGGATTTTATCAAGCTTTTTTGGGTAACTTCAAGAGCGTGTTTTTTCATGCGTAAATTTTTGAAAGTACAATGAACGACAAGAGAACATTCTTCTTCCAGATTATGCCATGATCATTAATGTTACTCTTTAAAGGCTACAAATGTTCTGAGGGCAGGAAAAGTGCTTCAACTATTGTATTGAATTGTGTAAAAGTAAGATTTGGAAAGAAAAGTTTCAGTTTTTTCAAAGTGGGGGAATTATACTTGTCAGTCTCATCCAATTCAAGTTCGTGACTGAATTAATTCCACTGGGTCCAATATCTACCTTATCCATAATGAATATTTGAACCTTTGTTTAACCATGAACAGTTTTGAACATAAAACCGTCTACCATAAATGGGATATTTAAAAAAAAGCTACCTAAGTTAAGGGTCGCACTAAAACGCTATAAGATGCCCACCTTTGGAGGTTTAGTTATAAGACCACTTGCCTACCGTTTAATGCTGTAGTTTTTGACACTGGAGACTTGTTCATATCTGAAGTACGAGAATAAAAGCTGTAGGAACACTGCGATGTTGATGAGCTCACTGAACACCGTCCTCTCCGGGATCAACACGCCACAATCACTCACATAGGGCATGAATCCGGGCACATGTCCCAAATAGAAGGCCAAGAAGTACCTGCAAAACAAAAGATCATCATCATCGTCGTCATTAGGACCGATCCGGCACGTGTGACACAAAAGGATATCACTCACGGCAACACCATCGCGGCCAGGAAGTCCGTGGCCATCAGCAAGGGGATCCAAAACAAATCCATCATGGTAAGAGTCCGTCACGCCATCGTCACTCACGCATCCGGACTTGACGACAATCATAACACCCCTCAACTCAAGTGGAGGAGATGCACCAACAAGCCACCAGCACTGTTTCCTCAAGAGAAATCTGAAGACGATCCCCCTCCCCCAAAAAGTTTTGGCTTGGCATCCACGGCACAAATTCTCACTACCTCACCTCTATCCACTAGAATAGCACGCTCTCAATAGCAGGAGGCGCTGTCAGTGAGTGTGTATGTGTGGGAATCGACGTATGTTGTGCCGAGCTTCTTCATTCAAGGCCAGCAACAGGTTTGGATGTTGTACATGTACTGAATAGACCTGACTACTGAATGTGTGTTGTAGAGTCCCTCATTGGCTCCAGACGAGGATAAGAAATGCCAAAGCGTGGGGCTTCAGCAGCTCATTGTGAATGCGAACGCCAGTCTGAAAAAAGGAGGAATTGCGCAATGAATTGTCATCTTTCATTGGGCCTAATCGGAGTTCACAATTCCTTGGGACGTGATACGTTTTAGTGGTGTATTATGAAGTTTCCAAGATTACATGTGCTCATTACTGAGAGCTCTTATCCAATGATAAGTTCAACCGAAGTATTGAGTTATGGCTTGACAATATTTTAGCAAAAAAGGGGTGATCAGATATGCAACATTACAAAGAATAATAAACGATGGAAAGATCACTGTGTGTTGTTTTTATCTTCCAAGCAATCTCTCAATGATAGGATTGAAATGTGATTCTTCAAGGTGGAAGGTTTTGAAATGTATTTATTACAAGATTTTGATTACATTTAATGACATAAAAGGAAGATATTTTTGCCCCAAACTGACAATGCGCACCACTTATCAAAGTTCCATCATTGAAGGAGCTTCAACAACAGAATATTTAGCTTTTTAAGTGTCTACTCTTCTAAATACAGAACTCCTTACCAAATCTCACTTTGAGCTCCTTGTTTCAGGGACCAAAAATTTACGAGTGTTTCTTAAATTGGTGTACGCGCACTTCAAACTTGAAACGTTTCGTTATTACACCAATTGTGAATGAAAACGCTTCCTTTTTCCATGCTCTGAATTTCTTGTTAATAATCTTACCGTTGATTGTCGGCTGAATAAGATGTAAAATACACTCATGGCCTTGATTGTTGTGGGAATGGGATGGAAAACAACTTTCTTCTACGCCTGCTCAAAAGTTTGACCAGACATTGAGCCTTTCTCCGCAAATCAAAATTGGAACGACTTCAAGATTTCTTTTTGTCCGGCCTTAGTCTGACGTAGTTTAAAATGAAGTCGCTCCATGAGCAAAGTTCAACAACAAGAGACAAGCTGTGGGTTCAATAACCCCATACATTCAAATATTGCTGTACAATAGATCAGAGGTTGATACATTGCCTTCACTGAAAACGACACCTGCTTTGCAATCTTACTTGTCTAGAGCCTAGCTAGAAGTGACGATGTTATTGTATAATGTGAACGAGACATTTCATTCATTCATCACAACAGAGCCTAGTTTGAGCAAAAGTCATTTAAGAATCCTTGCTGTTTTTTAAATCTAGGATATTAGCATGAACATCTTAAAAATGATCGATTCTGCCAAATATTGCAATTTTGCACTGTCACCGGAACAGTTTTTGTCCATTTTGTAGATTAAAGATAATGCATATTGCATAATAATTGACAATAGTAAAAGCAATCTTTCACGCAATAAGCCTTAAAATTGTTAGCAACAATGTTTGTAACATAGTTTTTTTTCATGTTCCAAGAGCGCCAAAAGACCACCTTTGATTATACATGGTACTTTAGGATAGTCCACAAATGAAGTCACATGGACCAAACCCTCTTTCAATTTGTACATTGTTTCCGGAGTCAAATGAACAAACTTCCCTAAATCCAAAGTTAGCGATCACATCAAAATGAACAGTATTCGCACTTGATGTATCCAAAAGCTAATATCCAAATACTTGAATTGTTGACCACTTTGATTTTCGTTTGATTTGATGTATGTTTTCTATAACCAAATATTTGCTTTGGCCATTTTAGGGAATGGTAAATCTAGTACGTGTATAGCCATTTGCGATATACATCGAAGAGAATACTGTCAAGAAAAATAACTCAAGTTTGTATGTTATGAACTGAATCAAATAACTTTAAAAAAGCTCCTTGCTCAATTTGAATTTCACCTATCGTGGTTCATTTCAAAACACATTGGAAAGGTATGAATGTATCTAAATGCCAAACATATTGGAAATGCATGTGTGTTTCTAATTGTTAAACACCTGATTAGTGCAGGGAAAGAATCTGTCTTTTAGAGTAGAGCAAAAACAAGTAACCAGGAAAGGACAAGGACAGGATCAAACGTGAGGTAAACGGACCAAATTGCCGGCTTCATGCCTGGGACAGGAGTATTTCAAATATTTCTTCAATTAACATGCATATAGTATGTATCGATAATAAACATGATCTGAGTTGCAAGTCACGTGGAAATTCATTCCAATATTCAATAACTCGGTTTGTTAGGAGGTTCTTCCCCACGTACAATCTACCCGGAGGTGGTACCAAGTTCATTTTTTATCAATTCTCGATTGGTAGTTACCAACAATTTGAAATCGTGGCCGGTCGATTTGGTCTATGTCATGGAGTAAGCGGAATATTTGGATTAGGTCGAGGTTCCTCCTCCTTTGATCGAGGGAAATAATTCCAAGGGATGTCATTCTTTCAAGAATAGATTTTCCTCGCATGCCATTGATTATGCCAGTGAAGCATCTTTGGAACGGCCTCAAGTACCAATGGTAGCAATGGTTAAGGTATGGGTCCCAGACCGACACTGGATGTTCAGAATAGGGGTGCATCTTAGGTTATGAAGGATCTTCCAATCTGCCTCATTAATCAATTGCAGTTCGAAGAACTTCTCCGGCAATGAGAATCAAATCTGCCATTGGATTGGACGATACTACCGATGCCTTTCATTATGTCCCAAGGACTTAAATTTACTTGCTTGTTGCTCAGAGAGTACTGAGCTTAGAGTTTATGTTGTTTGTTTTGGCACTGGCAAGAAGCTTGTTATCATCAGTAGGGAGGGGCAAATTGTGCAAAAGTATTTTTTGGTCACAAAAGCCTACCTTTTTTGTACATTTGCACTTTTCATCTTTATTTGCACTTTTTTATATCTTTGGCCTATAAATGGTGTTTTGACCGAAATCAGCGCTTACTAGGCTTTAGAAATCGTTACAAAGATTGAAATCAAATGCTGCCGCTGAAATAAGTATGTGAATAGCAGATTTTTAACGATTGATGCCAATCACTAAATTACAAGGGCCAAAGGAATTAACCTCATCATTGTCATGGATATCACATCATGATTGAGGAACAAGTGAAAACAGCTATGAAAAGTGCAAGTTTCCAGTGCAAAGGAACAAACTAAGTAAGGGGTTAAGATTATTAAGTAGCCCAAAAAACGCAACTATAGCAGCTTTCCTTATTTCTTCAAGCTTGCTAGCTTCTCGTTTTGACAAAAGAAAAACTCCAGTTCTTTTCTTCAATTACAACACTAGTGAACATTTACTACTAGGAAAAGGAAAAATAAGGAATAAAACCTGCTATATTTTAGTCAACGATATTCAACTGCCATTTACTTTATTCTTGCTCCTGCCATCACACTCGACATAGTGGCATTTCCTTTATCATAAAAACCTCCACTCACGAACAAAAAAATATCTAATCAACTGCCACCATCCGTTACTCTTACAGAACCATTCCATGAACTCATTCAAAACAATTTTATGTAATGTTGTCTAAGAATGAGGCAAAACTTGGCTTTTCATGAAGGCGCCTTTTTGTGAAATTCTACTTTGAAACATAAATTTGAGCATGCCTTCTTTGTGGAATTTATTTGCCATTTTTGCTACACTTTTGGCCTTTTATTGCATCTGTTCACCTTTTTTTGTACTTTCACGCTCATCATTTTGCACCTTTTGTCTCTAAAAGGCTCTGTTGTTTTGCGCTTTTGCCCCCCCCCCTAATCATCAGCGAATAAAGAGAGGGGATTCCCCAAAGCTGAGTTCATATTATTATGTAAAGCGGGAATAATGAGGGACCTAGGACTGATCCTTGGGAAACTCCTTCCTATGACAACATTGACCCACTCTGACGCTGATTGAAGTATCATGACATTTTGTCTTCTCGAAATCAGTTATTCTCCCATCCACCTTAACACCTCACCTGCGATTCTTCACTTGGATATTTTGTACATTAGCCTTTGATATGATTTAAAGCAAATTTAATGGATGTTGGTCTCCACCAATAGTTGCCACTACTGGCCTTTGATAAGTTTTCACATTTTTTTGCACGCGAACGTATCACGTATCAGTTAGCATATAATTCATTTTGGTTCGAATTGATAACAAAAAGAAAGTATTTTGACTCAGTTTGTAAGGCAATTTTTCTAGCTGAAAAAACACAAAAGGTGAGAAATGGAATTACTTCAATTGTAATTCCTGCATGGGTTTGCCCCAAATGAACGGATTGATCGAACTGATGGGAAATTAACAGGGAAATGATAAAGAGTATTTGAAATATTTATCGGAGCCATTTGTTGTTTGTTGATCACAAAAGTGCAAGCGGAGGACAATGAAAAAGAAAGATAAGAGCGGAATTTCCACCAAAAATCACCTCTGTTTCCACTCCATGAATGGGGCTCGGAAACATGGTTTGATTAAGATGAAAACTACTGTATTTCGGCATTCGACCATTTTTGGGCAAAATAACTCTCTCAGCGATTTAGAACATTAGAATGACCTAAAACAAAGTATCATTGAAATTTTAATGAATGTTTGGAAAAGTGCCATTTCTGAGTAACATTTAGACAAACTTGTATGAGACGAAAAAAAGCGAACAATTAAAAGTTAAAAACGTCCTCGGGCATTGGTACAACCATGTCTTGTTTAAGTTCAATAATATCTTTTATTTTGACCACATCCTTAACAAATCTAATAGGTAGAAGGTAATATTCTGGCTAGTTCTACTTTATAATTGAGGGTGATTATTGCCTTGGATTTTCCTCGTAATGATTTATCTTTTTAGTCCTCGCGCAATAAGAATCTTGAATTTCCAAACATTCGCTTTACTTGTTCTACGCCCATTAAGACTTTAGGAAGCGTCAAAATGTGATACGAAACGTAAGTAAGTGCTTTCATTAACTCGAGTCTGTTCTAAAATTTCCTGTCTCAACTTGCACACCAAATTATGCTTTACACACTAAATACCTGTGAACTACACAGATAATCTAAAGAGAGTACAGAAAATCCCCATTGCCGATCGCAGGGGATTGCGCCGGGTAACACTTCACAAAAGGCAACTCAGGGATAGCTGCTCCGTGACCGCTGGCCTATGCAACCTCAGGCCCTTGCAACCGATCCGGTGTCTAAGCCTAGTTATTCCTCACGCAAGAGCAAGACGTAAATAATGGCCAAAATGGCAATACTGACTTTCTTGATGTTGACAGCTTAGCTTATGTTCTCGGTTTAGATTCTCCGTGCAACGTCCGTAATGTTCGCATAAGAACAGGAGTATATAACCCATGTTTTATGCCTATGTTGGGTTTGGTAGACCACAAAACCTTTCTCTCACATATTTTTTGAGGTAAGAGTGAAAAGTAGGCAAAAATCAGTAGGTCCCTCGTATTTTTTTTGTTACAACGATTTTCTGATTTTCTGCCGATTCAGGGGGAGAAATTCCCGGTAGAAATTTAAAGTTTGTTAGTGTTTTGATGGTCAACTCAAATGCCCGTGGCTTGTGACTTCAGCCTTGCATGAAGAACATTCAGAGTGTTTATTGTTCTTTCAATCGTTCTCATTGTCCAAGATTGTTAGTTTTGAGCTTTATTTCTATCAACCATATACTTTTCGATTTGAAAGCAAAATCGACTTTTGGTACACATATTGAAGTTCAGAGCACATTTTGACCCTTTTCTAAGCTAACCAAGGAATTCGCCCTTTCCCAATTTGAAAGGAATGGAAGGCGCGATCAACGAGGCAAGTAAGTGGATGAGGAAAACCTGAGCCCAAAGGAAAGCTTCATCGATAGAGAATCTCGAGATATATGGGAAACCGTAACAGAAAACACTTGTGCAGTTGAAGGGAGGCACAGTGTTCAATCAGGGAAAGCATTAAATAGTTATTGGTTGTTTAAATTTGCATTCATTAGCCTGACTCTAGTCACGCCAGATGAAGCAGAATTCTTGGTTTCTTGTTTATTTTTCAGTAGGGGCACACTGTCCACACTAGCAAGAACATCATACTTAGTCTTTAGGCAATGACCGAAGCTTGCCTGCTACGACAAGTTTTATTTCTCATTTACATCTAAATCAACTTTTTTGTATTTAACCAATCAAACGCTCCCCACAAACATCTTTTTCACAATATTTCGAATCCTTGTTGTGGTCGATGAACATTCTCTTTTTGCACCAGAACTGAGATTGGAGTCCCTAGTAGTACTAAGATGTTTGGATTATTTGCGATGCTGTTCGGAAAAAGTGTCGAGATGACTCATTTTCTTGACGATAATACAACCTAAGACCTTAATAATGAGTTACTCATTTTGATAGCAACTTTTCATTTCCTACAAATCAGCAAAAACTGTTTGTTACACAGGCTTCTTTTACTTGATTTTTTTCGGTCTTATCCGAGGGCTTTGGTCAAAACTGTGTCTCACATCTGGTTATTCATTCACTGCAAACATCCCTATTGCGTGAGACACTATCCTTTGCCCATTTCTTGCCATTTAAAAGGGAAGATTGCTAGCTCGAACTTTTCCCTGTCAGTCTTGCTTGCTCTGTGTAGGTTAGCAAAACATTAGAAATTGCTTGGGATATGTCACGCTTATTTTAAGCTCAAGCAACATTTCATGATCACAAGTCCAGTTTGAATTTCCATATGAATGGTTGAAGCTTAAACCTTTATGAATTATGAGAATTAGCTTAGCCCAAGGGTGCAGTTTTAGCGATCCACTCCCAGACGAAAGCGCTCCTCTGTACTGCCCTTACGGCCGGTTTGCTCTCATCTGTACCTCAACGCTTGCCGAGGTGAAATCATGACAAGGGTGAGCACAGTCATAGATAGTGGGGTCCGGCTAGATTGGGTGCCCACATGAGGATCTCATTCAAATCATACAATCTACCCTCTGCAAAGCCTCAACTAGTTCTATTAAGTGGAAACGATGTTTAAATATGAAAATGTTTCTTTCATAAATCAAACAATCCACATATGGGTAGTATATGAATCTATGCCTAGACAGGGAGGCCAAATACATTCATGTTGGGGATTAGAACAAGACGGAGTCGGACCGTAGTCGAGATTCAGCCAGAGCACACACACACACACAGACATTCGGAGGGATAGGTGGTGACTCAAGCCAAAACCTTGAGTTGAATTTTGGGCAGTGAGCTCATTTCACTCACTCACACACACGCACACCTTGAGTTGGTCTGTGAATCCATTTCATGGACACAGGGGGTTGATTTGTGAACCAAGTGTGTGCGAATATTTGCCCCAAACAAAGGTTAGATGAAAATTCAAATTGAGGTCATTGATTACTTCTCCTGAATGGTGGGCTAATTACTCAAGTGCTGTTTGAATTCATCGAATAAAGAAGGGGAATGCATCTGGGCGTTCTTCTCCAATAGATGACAGATGTGAGCGGAGGATGATTCACGGGAGTGTTGCTATTTTCAGGAATTTGTCGACTCAACTCAATGGTGCTCCTTTGGATTTCGTTGTGAATCGCATTAGTTGTTTTCCTGTTCAAAATGAGGGGGCTCCTGTTGGCGATCTCCACGTTGACGGTCCTGATTTCTCCGGGATATGGCCAATTTCCCGGATCTCCGGTCAGCGATTATCGCTCCGGACTCTTTGTTCAAAACCCATGTGTTTCAAAACAAACGTGTAGTGAATGCCTTCAAACACCTACATGTGCCTGGTGCATGAAAGAGGTAAGAAGCAATATGGGCTTATTTTGTCTTGGTGTGCAAATTATATTTCTTCAATAAATATTGTCCGGTAATCTTTTATATATGTACATGAGCTTCACTTGGAGCCCATATTTTGGTGCTTCATATTTTTCCTAGGAAGACAGATTTCAATGTTTTCTTATTTTTCGAAATGACAACGATTTTGTCGGTCAAAAGACCACTCACTTATCCCATATTTGCACTTCATTCTCTCTTAAAAAAAAGAAATCAAATTTAAACCTCTGCTCTGATCAAACACGATTTTCTCACTGTAACCGATCTTGATTCTCAATTTACTTCGTTGCTCCAATAATATGTTTTTTGATGTCCTTTAGGATTACACGAGCTTGGATGGAGCGCCGTTACCTCGATGCAATCAGGAAACTCATTTCAGTGCCCAAAGCAGCTCCCGGGTCCAATGTCCGATCGACGAAGTCGTTAACCCCAATAATGTGTTCAGAGTTATCCAAAATATTGACCTTCAAAGGGCCAGTCAATACCACGAGGCTGTCCAAGTCCAGCCACAACATGTCTCCTTGAAAATGAGAGTCAGTAAGTAGTATGCAATGCTTTGTGGAACACCGAAACATTCCTCAAAATAAATTCGAGCCTTTAAAATTCTTTTTTTTTATTCTTGACTTGAGCTTGCTGAGATAATTGGTATAACCCTTCTTTATATCCATTTACATAAATGATCAACATTGGGCAGTAAAAGGTTTCCCGTCCATTCTGGTTCGTTTACCAATACCCCGATCTTTTGTTTGCTTCGGTCTACTATGCACAACACATCGTGGCTTGAGCTAAGTCAATATTTCCTTTGCAGATGAAGCTCATAATCTGGACTTTTTCTATGAGCAAGCTCAGGACTACCCTGTGGACCTTTACTACTTGATGGACTTGTCAAAGTCCATGGAAGATGACAAGGAAAAGCTGTCCAAGTTGGGCGATCTCCTGGCTGCAACCATGCAGAACATAACTTCCAACTTCAAATTAGGCTTCGGATCCTTTGTGGACAAAGTGGTCATGCCTTATGTATCCACCGTACCGAAAAAGTAAGAAACCCTACAATCCATTATGGTTTACGTTGACCATCTTTGCCGTCAACGAGAACCGAAAAAGAGCTGATTTCCAGATCCCGAGATCAAACCTAACTAACCTTATTGACAAAAGTGATTTT
>NC_081445.1:3062596-3076423 GCF_007210705.1 Tigriopus californicus | reverse complement strand
CGACAAAAGTGATTTTTTTTGTTCCCCATCGGAACTTTTATTGTAACAGTCACGGAACCAGCCCACTTTTGTGGTCACGCTAATTCTCGGCTTTGGTTTTTGTGTGTGCGAGAGAGAGATTAAAACCAACCAATAAACTACCCTTTAGGTTAGAAGAGCCCTGCGATGGTTGTGCTGCTCCTTACGGATACAAACATCACATGAGACTCAGCACGGACACCTCGACCTTTTCGGTAAGCGTGACCATCAGCATTTGATCCCTAAGAACGCAACACTAATTCCTCTGGCAATCAGCTCTGTGCTTATAAGATCCAAGTCTGAAGATTTCAATTGATATACTTATGACAGGTTAATTGAGCCGTGCGATCAATGCGCTGCTCCATATGGTTATCAGCACCAAATGCCACTCACTGAAGATCCGTGGACATTCGCTGTAAGTCCTTAGGTGTTCCACAAATATTGCGGTGTTGTCAAGCCCTCCGAGTTTCAAACCCCTTTGCATATTTTTGGCATGAATTTGATTAATTTTGTCGTTAATCTTGACTCTTCCAGCGAGTGGTTGCCAGAGAATTGGGTTTGCTTTCAGTATAACCATGACATGTTCAGGTCCTAAAATAGATTGTGTTGCCCTTCCTTTAGGGAGAAGTGAAAAGAGCCCAGGTGTCGGGTAATTTGGACGCTCCCGAGGGTGGTTTTGACGCCATTATGCAAGCTATTGTTTGCAAGAACGAGATCGGATGGCGAGACAAGGCTCGAAAGCTTCTGGTATTTTCCACGGACGCCGGATTCCATTACGCTGGTGATGGCAAATTGGGCGGCATTGTCAAGCCCAATGATGGATTTTGCCATTTGGACTCCAAAGGCACTTACACCCATTCCACGCTACAAGATTACCCCTCAGTGTCTCAGATCAACCACAAGGTAAGAAGACCCACATCGTTGAATAAGATCCGTCGAAGCAAAGAACAACGGTGGGCATTGTTAATGCAAAAATGTTGCCCCTTTGATATAAATTAAGGATCTGTATTTGGTAATCAATTTGGTGTAATTGTGGAGCTATTAAAAGTCCATCATTGGAAATGAATGCAATAAAGACTAGGGCTTTTACGCAGATTCATCTTTAATTCGGCAAGTACAAAGGCTAAAATTTGGCTAGGTTTTGCACTCGTCATGGATCAAGAAGCCTTTTTATTAATATCCGGAGTTGGTTTTCAGGTGAAAGAAAACTCGGTCAACGTCATCTTTGCTGTAACCGAGGAACAGTTTGACGTGTACAACATGCTCCAAGCCAATATTGAAGGTAGTTCCGCTGGCACCCTCAGTGCCGACTCCTCCAATATTGTGGAGCTGGTCAAAGCCCAATATCAGGTAATTTAGTCAATGGAGGCAAGCGTCAGTTGCCTGTGTTGTTCAATCGTGCTTCATGAATGAGTTCTCACTTTCAGGCCATCACGTCCTCAATTGAGATGAAGGACAATGCCACGGGATCCGTTAGGGTGACCTACTATTCCAGCTGTGTGGGCGATGGGCCCGTGAGACAGACCAATAAATGCTCTGGACTTCGAGTGGGATCCAGAGTTCAATTTACAGGTGATTACGGAACTTATGATTGAATGAATGGAGATGAGGATTTGGGTTCATCCAAACATTGGGTAGTTCCTTTCTTGCACATTAGCAAATCTTCATAGATTGTTTTTCACATGATAGTCTACCAAAAGTTTATAAAGGTTATACCCTATAGCATTAGCGGTTAACTTTGGCCCTATTTGTGGTGGGCTTGCTCTGAGGGATTTGTTATGAACTATTGATGATTATTGTTTGTAAGCGCCATTAATGAGTTCAACACTATTTGCGGGCCTCTTTAGTTGCTGAGTTATTCAGTGTTTTTAATTCGAGCCCAGTTTTTGTTTTCATTTTTTTCTTTGTTGTGAAAGTAAACTCTCGACCGACAAATGCCTAATTATGTTGGCAACGTCAATCATCTTGCCAAATCTTTCATTCCAGCCAAGATTGAAGTAGTCAAGTGTCCCAAAGACCCTCGTGAATGGCGTCAAAAGTTCCAAATCTACCCTGTGGGCATCAATGAGTCCGTTTTGGTGGATCTGGAGATGATGTGCCAATGCGAATGTGAGCAGCCTGGGAATCCGGTGAGTACAACACATCGTCAATCTTATTCGCCCAGTATCCAAGATTAACGTCAACTCACATTCTCCATACATCCAATTACCTCCTCCGTAACAAATAAGGTTACAATTAAGTAAACCCATGAGGTAATCCATTCTGTTCCAGGGATACATGGAGAATGCGCCTCAATGCTCTGGGCATGGAACCTACATGTGTGGGATCTGCCAATGTCCAACAGATTTCTTTGGTCGACGGTGTGAGTGCGATCGGGAAAATCTCGGTTTCCACGGAGATCTCGAAGCCGGATGTCGACCAGATAACACCACGACAACTCTCTGCAACAACCGAGGGGATTGTATTTGTGGTAAATGTGAATGCTATCCTCGCGAAAATCCCGATGAGGTAAGTAGTGAGTTGGATAGTTGTTTTTTGGCGTCCCTTATAAGAGGGAACTAATTCATGTGGTTTTGCTTTGAAAACAGTTTCCGATGTTCTATCGGTACCAATATGATCCAAATTTTGAAATTGTAAGCTATACTGGAATGCATGGAACGTCAGTGTTCCCTTTAAATAGATCATCGCACATTAGCCTCGCATGTGACACATTAATGAAGGAATCACTTGCTCCCCAACCCGTGCCACTTTGTACGTAGTACATAGGAATCCACATTAGGTCAAGCTCCATTCTGCTCTTACATTTACAAAAGGGAGCACCATGCAAGCTTGCCAGTGGTGGGCTTATAGTGCACAAAGTTAAAGTCGTTAATTGCTGATTGGCTATTTGTCTTAAATACACTAACTGGAGAAAAACATTGACACTCGCTCACAATAAATTTCGCCAAAAAGTGTCCACCTCCGCAGATTGACAAAGATTGCATTTCAACATCTGTACATCAATATTCATCTTAATTATCAAAATAATATGCCTCAAAGATGTGGGCAAAAATCTGAATCGTGTATTTTCAGTTGTATGACAGATGATTAAACATAGTACAATAAGTTGTAAGTTCGCAACCTAATAAAGTATTTCTCGACGGACCAGAAATGGAGCGTAAGTTTGTTGGTCCTTAAATCCAGTCTCAAAGTAAATATCATGCTAAATAACAATTAGCGTCTTGTGACTAAACGATGCAAACCACCAGTATAAGATGTTGGGAGATTGAGCTCATTGTATTGAAAAACTAAATTAGGGTTTCACACAACCAAGTAGAATGATTAGACAAATTTATAGAGCATTGTTTCGAACAAATACACATTTCAAACATTTTTTGCTGGTTAAAGAAAGTAAGATAAACTCGAGCTCAGGCTACACTTATTCATTTTTGCAATATCTGAAGACGTATGAGGTTTTTTTTTTCTTGTGCCTTTTGTTGCGGTGTTTTTTCCGAACTGCTTCAGTAGTATATCAAAGAATGGTAGATCCATCAAGAAAAAATGCCGGACATTTTTTATATCCGTTTCTGGAACTGACTTAAGCTGAATGTTTTTGAAAGAATCTAAACATGAAGTTTATTTACCGTATAACTAGGCACTAATCACATCACACTCATACACTTTAATGTTCTAATTCTCGTCGTTACCCTCAGGCCTAATTGCACATTGTTGTAATCAATATAGGTTTACTCTAAAAACGTGTAGACCTCTGAAAGTTTGTTTTCCACCCAAAAGTGACCGAAATCACTTGGCTATTTCCAATTTGACCGCCCAATTATCATCTGTACCATTTTCTATTCAATTTGCCATTGCCAGATCGTCTCGGGTGACTATTGCGAATGCGACAACTTCTCTTGCGATCGCTATGATGGACTCTTATGCTCTGGTCCCGAACATGGTGAATGCGTTTGTGGAAAATGCGTCTGCAACTCGGAATACGATGTGCCAGGTATGCAGAAGTTTTGAAAACGATTCTAAAAAAATGCATATTATGTTCTCTTTTTTGTGAGGCGCAGTGTGACGTCACGGCTGGTAACAGTGAACGATTGACCCATTCTTTTAATACCGTGCTACCACTGTTCTTCTTTATACCTTGCATCATAACCATTCTCGCCGAGTAACCCTTGGGCAATCCAATTATCATGATAACGTCAACGCCATAATTCGTGACTCACTTTAATGTGAAACTCTACCATTGTTTCAGGATATTCTGCCTGTGAATGCCGCGCCACCAATGAGACTTGCATCACACCGTATGGAGAGCACATCAACAAGCTCTGCTCCGGTCACGGATCCTGTAGCTGCGGCGAATGCAAGTGCTTTGAGACTGAAGAGGGCCAATTCTCGGGTCGATTCTGCGAAGAATGCCCGGTTAGTAGCTGATTTATTTTCTGCGCATTTTTTCTTTGGTCTTGTTCTGAACTATTTCTCAACTGGTGCTGGTATTGGCCTGCTTACATTGCGGTTTGGCACATACAGCGATGAATTAACCAATTGTACGCAGTTACACATGTTGAAAAGACTCACACCTAAATTAGATGGAGCCAAATGAAGGAATCGCACATTTTTTAGGGAAAAGTAAAAGTATGAGCGACATTTCATATCGAGTTATCCAAATGAATTAGGAGCAAATGATATCACAGATGAGTCTTCCAGCATACATGATATATAAATTGTGAATAACCTTGGTAAGGAAAGTGACTTTTTTCATGGTTCATTTTTGCCTACCTCAGACATGCCCGGGTAAATGTGAAGAGCTGACCCCTTGTGTCCAATGCCTTCAATTCCAATCTGGTACTCTCGCGGACAAGGAGGACGAATTTGGTGTGGACCTTTGTGACAAATGCCCCTTTGACGTGATCGAAGTGGAAAAGGCCGAAGATTATGTCCGTGATGATGAACGGCTGTGCACATTCATCGATGACGACGACTGCCGGGCCACCTTCGTTTACGGTTACCATAATTCCACGGGCCAACTGATGGTGTGGGTCCAGACAACCAAAGAATGTCCCGTTGTGGTAGATGTCATGGGTAAAAGCACATAGGGTTACAGCAAAAGGTTCAGAGACGTTCGTCAAGCACTGCCCTGATATTTTTTCAGGCATCATCCTCGGGGTTATCGGAGCCATTGTCGCCGTTGGCCTACTTCTGATTCTGATGTGGAAGGTGTTCACCACCATCCATGACCGTAGAGAATTTGCCCGCTTTGAAAAGGAGCGAGCCATGGCTAAATGGGATGCGGTAGGTGTCTTCTTGAAAATTCAGATGAAATAATGGTTTCCACAATTGCTCTCGTGACAAGGTTTTGTGATTATTCTTTGAATGGTTGCGGATCATTTCACTCTTTTGCCGCAGTGGAAAGAATTATCAAGATTTGCTTGTTCTATTTTAACGATATCTGTTTGGTCTCTTTCGTCATTTAGGGAGAGAATCCAATTTTTAAGTCAGCCACGTCTACCTACAAGAATCCAACCTACAACGGCAAGATGTAAAGAAGAGGCCGATGTCAGGTCTCATTATGTTCACATATGAAATCTTGCAAGAACCATTCGATCTGATGTGTGGACAAAGCTGTGAATGGCCTGTTTTGATTGTGGATTTTTTATTTCCCCACCCAGATTGCGTCGGCAACCTATACTTAACTCATTTAGACTTGTAAAATATGAATCTCGAGTGCTTCAATCCATACTAGACCGATAACTCATCTCTTCCAGTAATCTGACTAGTCAATATGTACAGTCGGCCATGCATGATGATGATCTTTGGTTTCTCCGATTGTGTTGTACAATCATCGTTTACATGTTTTCATCTCCGAGAATTGGTGCTATGTAGAGACAATAAGAACATTCATTTCCTAATCACCCACCCAAACCCTACCCTACCCCTTCAATCGCGCTGCCCCTCCACATCTAACAAGAGTTCAAGACAATAATATGTTGTGCCTTCTTCAAACCAACATCGCCTTTCACCCATTTCTAACATGACTGAAACGAAGATCCATCCATAATGTCATTCATTTGCATATGGTTAAATTATACTTATTACAAAAAATAATAAATCCGTTAATACATTCATAGTCGAACGCCTCGAAATTATTTCAACTTTTAACAAGTACCTTGCCCAATTATGAGACGTACTCTCAACCATAAGACGTCAAAAAAATTGATTTGATTACGAAGTGCATCTTTGCGGCGCATTTTCGGAACAAGCATGTTTCAAAAGAACCGTTAAAAAACTGGATATCTTATAACATTTCAAGTCAATGTCTAGACACTTTCAGATATTGATCAAAGAGCTATCTGTGCATAGTTTATAATGAAAAATGCCAAAAAATGCACGCTCTTTTTACCATGTCTGCGGAGCATGTTTCCAGTGGGATGTGCCATAACACTATTTTCAGCCAGAACAAATGATTTTAGATATCTTTATTGGCAAGCTATGAAAACGTGATTGTGAAAAAAAACACAAACATGTCAATGCCTGGTATCTTGAAACACATCTTGAATTACATCATGATAGTTTGAATTACTTTCACGCATACTTGTGCTTCACCGGATCTGAGGGGGTGGAGCAGAAGCTAAGAAATCCCGGTTGCCGCACGCTTGGTTTTGACCACCTCCAGCATTCCATGTTATCGAGCCTATCTTCCTTCGGAAATAATATCTTCGCAAGGCTCAAAAGGTAACAAACGGATTTCCATTCGGTTGATCTTGTTATACTTTGAGTGTATAAGTATAATATGAGCCAGTCAGAAAAGTTGAGGTGGTATATCAATTGTCCCATAAGGATTCGATACTCGATTGTTTCAATTTCAGTCGATCCTTTTCTCTTTATCCACTGCAGAAACCTATAAAAATCGGAGTTTCAGAAACAGAATTAGAATAGAACAAAAGAGTCTAGACACGTGAATATTGGCAGCCAGAAGTTAATCCAGTGGTGCGCTGGTTGCACCTATGTAGTTGCAGTTATGCTTTCTGACGAGATCTCTTCATCTTTCAATGTGGAGTTTTCCAAAGTGGAGGAAGGCACACGGACAGGCGTTCATCCATTCATGCTCAGTTTCGATGGCAGGTTCAAAAAGGCCGGAAGAGGCAAATGCCAAAGCTGTTCCACAGTGGACTTCCTTGGGGTTGATCTGTTTGCCTCTAAGGTAGATAGAAACCACCATTCAAAACGTGGTAGCTGAATAGCGTATAAGATTGCCGTGATTTGGACAGGCCGCTCTTTGGGAAGATGACTGCAGTGTTCTTGGGGTCTCATTGGATTGCTCCCGGATGCGGTCAATGAATCCACCTCATGACACCTCAAAAACTCTTCTAGGTCGTTCTAGGTCTAAAAATAGTATTACGCTAGTCCCACCCTCTTTCTTAATGCCGGTCCAGTGAGGCCTACTCTAAAAGATCCCCCAACAGGATCATATCAACTCTAATACAGAGACAAATCAGGCTGCTGTCAACTCTAAGAACCTCTAAGCTATGGCTTTTATAAATCTCTGAACAGGTTTTGAGCATGAAGTGGATTCACTGAACGCATCCGGGAGCAATCCGATGTGAGCCCCAAAGAGCGGCCTGTCCAAATCACGGCAATCTTATAGGCTATACAGCTGATGCAGTTTTGCTTGGTTGTTTCTATCTACCTTAGAGGCCAACAGATCATGCCCAAGGAAGCCCATTGTGGAATAGCTTTGATATTTGCCTCTTCTGGCCTTTTTGAACCTGCCATGGAACCTGAGCATGAATGGATGAACGTCTGTCCCTGTGCCTCCCTCCACTTTGGGAAATGAAGAGATCCCGTCGGATAGTACACGGACTTCTAGAATTATGGACTGCGAACGAGCTTCCCACCAAATCGGCCTGCTCTTGGTCACAGCCACTCTGAGCCACTTTTCGAATTCAAGTAATAAAATAAGAAACGCAGATCTCCTCAATTAACGGTAGATCAATTTTATATCTATATAGCTCTAAAGGACTCAAGTCAAGACAGTGCTTCCTCCTTCAGCATCTCCGGATACTTCTGGGTGTTGATCTTGACACTCTGCTCCGCAAAGTCGAGCTGGTTCCTCCTAACACGCTCACGGACGGAAGATGTCTATTTAGAGGAAGATGAACCTTGGATATTTAACTTACAAATGCCAGAACCTTACACAGGGGCACGAGCCGACACAGCTTACCAACCAGTTAAGCTTATTAATCAGCTTCTCACAGGCTTGACGGACGACGAGGTCCGCAAGAGCATCAAGGATGCAGCCAGCCTTGGGCACGGTATTATTACAAACCCAGACGCCCTCACGCGAGCACTCGAGTTTTACGGTGATAAGGAACAAACTCGCATGGAGAAAAGACGATTGATGGCTGATCATGGTCCCTCATACCCCAAGCGCAAACCAGAGTACTTCCACCCGCGCGATCGAACGGAACCAATGGCCGTGTTCGTATGGTACTGGCTCTCCTACGCGTCCTATCCCCGGAATGACCCAACTCCTCGAGCCTCTTGATGGTCTTCGACACATCTTGCCTGGTCAACTTCAGCTCTTTGGCGATCTTGGACGCCGTCCAGCCTAATATGTAGAGGGTCATGATGGACTCTCTTGTCTTGGAGGTCAGATTTTGATAAGACTTGGTCGGTCGTCCTTAAAAGCCCACTGTGTCGTCAAATCAAAACTATTTCCTGTTCAAAGTATCATGTTGGAAAGGGTGGAATGTTGTCTTTCAAACGGGGTATTGAAAAACAGCGATAGATCTAAAGCTCAGGGAATGGTGATCAAACGCAAAGTCGTCACATTTAAGCCTATCCAAGGTGTGTGTACGGGCTATTGGCCTCATATCTTCACAGAGCACAACCTTCCCAAGTAATCCGGATTAGAACACCGGAAGCCACATCCAATATCACTGATATTAGTCGAGATCTCCTCTTTGTCTTTGTTTGATGGGTATTGGAGACACATGACCACAAGGAGGCGTCACCTGGGGATTGGGGGCGGATTCTAAAGAGCCGGGATCGGATAAACGTTATTCTCTACCGATTAGTACGCGGTGCTCATTTTTAGATTTGTGGCAAAATGTTCTAGGGTTTAGATAGAGACTTTAAGGATTGTTAAAACAGTTAGGTTCGGTTAGGCTGGGTTGGGTTAGGTAAGGTTTAATTAGGTTAGGTTAAGTTTCAAAAAATAGCACTGCCAACAGTTGGGAGTCTCCAGGCCCACAGTGCATGCAGTCAGAAACTCGATGACACTGGATAGGAAGAAGGGCTCTGGGCGGAAGGCAAACCTGGACCAAGAGGAGCTCAAGAAATTGGCCCAGGCCAATCCCCTTAAGTCCATGCGTGACATTGCCAAGGAACTGAGAGCGTCAGACATGATCATCAACAGGACCATCAAAAAGGCCGGTGGCAAGAGCCTTGTGAGGGTGGAGAGCAGTGATGAAAAATCATTAAAAACCAATTTTGACCAGGTGGCAGGAAGTGGCAGAAATTCCTTCAGAGTGGATTTTTGCCAACGAGTATATAACTTGGATGGGAAATTATTAAAAGCCATTTTTGACCACCTGGCAGAAAATGGTGGCAGAAAGTGGCAGAAATTCCTTCAAAGTCGAATTCTGCCATCGCAGGTGGAGAGGCCCCTCTTGACACCTGCAATGAATGAAACCCATCTCCTCCGTTGCAAGGTTCTGCTGAATGACCTCAAAAAGGCCAGAGCAAGCACGACCATCATCTTCAGTGATGAAAAAACTTGGACGGTTGACCCCGTGCACAATCGCCAAAATGATAGGCATCTGAGCTTTGAGGACATTGATGAGTCCATCAGGACACTTAGTACTACATAACACCCTGAATAAGACATGTCTTTGGGCTTTGTGACCTCTGATGGCAAGGCTCCTCATTGTGTGTGGTTCGCAGTTGGGTAGCGGCTCACTGGGGCCGACTTTGCGAAGACTTTGACGGAAAAGTTATTGTCATGGGTGTAGACCAACTCCCCACATGGAAACGTGGTATTCCAGCAAGATGGTGCGCCAACCCACACATCTAATAAGACTCAAGAGTGGTTGGCCAAAAACATTCCGTTTTGGGCCAAGAAGATGTGGCCGCCTTACTCACCCGATGCAAACCTATTGGATTTTACTCTCTGGTTGCATGTCCAATTCAAGGCATGCAATTTCCGCCAGCCGAACGTTGGAGCCCTCAAGACTGCGGTCAACCAACACTGGGGACGCCATGTCAGTGGAGTATATCCGCAAGGGATGCACGGCATTCCGTCGCCGATTGGAGGTCATTATTGAGTCCAATGGCTCCTACGTATATTGACGATTAATGAGGCCAAAATATAAAAACCCTGCCTTTTACATGTCACACGGCTCTTTTTTTACCACTGACTACTTAGATAGATCTGGATGAGCATGTGTATCTAAATGGTAAAGATTTTTTTCGCTGAGCCCGCTACTCTTGGGTGGCTGAAAGTAATATTGTCTTGAAATTCCGTTCAATGACATATGGTTCAACACCATTAGACTCTCCATTGGTAGCCGATGAAGGTAAAAAAATTCAGCAGGTCTCGCACCAAGACAGAATGGGATGTAGTCCTCTAATATAATGGAAAGTTCGATGAACATATCCAGTTGACGGTGGGTGAATCTTTTCAAAAGTGTGGTTGGATATATCGTACGTTCAAGTCCAGAGATAGCATCACGATGCTAACTGTGTACAAGTCTCTTGTCCAGCCACATCTTGAATATGAATATAAGTAGAAGACTAGCCCGGTCTGCCAGCTCAAATTCAATCGTAGACCAATTATTGCATAAATTTAAATTGGTAGGAATTCGACGAATCATAATCTTTTATTTCTACAGTAATTGGGCCTACATTCCACGTAACGGTTAGTAAAACCAAAAATATGATGGGAGTCCTAAACCATGGCTAGTCTTATGGCCTAGCTATGTCAAAACTGACATCTAATGCCCTGAGCCTAAATTGGTTCTAAGTTCTTGCCATGTGAAACACGTTTCTTTATGGTTATATGAATCAGGTCATTCGGATTGTTTTAACTGCAATATGCAAAAATATGCTATATGTGCTCAAATGTCCGCAGGACTTACCTCGGTTCATAGTCGGGCTTGAACATCAAATATGTTTGATATATTATATTGCCAAGGGAGCAAACCGCCAGCAGAAAGAACCAGACCCACAAGAAGAGGAAAATCTTTTCATTGATGATGTTAACGCCCAAAACGCATAGCGAGTCCAAAGTCTCGATAGTTCCGGATGGGCCGTACTTGTGGAATGTGCACTTGGTCATTGTAGGGAAAATAATGGACAGAATATCTGTTCGTTCCTTGGACTCTCCACATAAGAGAGTGAGTGCCTGAAAAATAACGATAATCCACTCGAAATCGATCGTAAAGAGTTTGGCCTTTCTACACCAAACATAACTTTGAACAAAGTTCATCCAGTGAAGATAATTCGGTTGATGTTTTTGTGATTACCTTGAAGCCATACGAGAAAAATTGGTAATCCAGGAATAGGTTCGTCAGCATTATTTGGACGATCAAATTTACAAAGCTGGCAATCTCGCATATGTAATGATTCATATCCTGGCAGCGGTGTTCGTTGTAATGGTTCACCAAAACGCTTTTGGATTTAGTTGCTGAGTGTTCCTCAGGAGCTTGTGTCAATAGATACTTTAACATGTCCAAGGGGGAGATTTCCTCAGGCCCGTTTTCGATCCATTCAATAAATTCTCCGGTATCCAGGTAACTAACCCGTTCCACAAGATATTTCACAATGTTTGGCTTCAGGAGTTTACCTTGGAAGCATTCCACCACTTGCTTCATGTTAAGAGGCTTCCTCTCGACAAGGTAACTTCTCATTTCAGGAACGCGATATTTACGTGGTAAGTTACTAAGGTGTTGCACCATGGGCTTAAAGTCTTCATTTGTCACATTCTTCACAAGAAATTCCACCAAATCAGCCAAGACTATTGCGTCAGGCTGCTTTGAACGTTGACACAAGCCAAATGGGAGAGGTTTTTCTCCGCCCTTCTTATCGTTATCTTTGCACATGCACTTTGGTGGACAACTGGCACCCGTCTTTCCACCCTTCTCGCCGGCATCTTCGTCATCATCACCATCATCGTCATTGTCCTTCTTCTTTTTAAACAAACTCTCGACCAACTTCTGTAAAGGGTTGATTTATCTATTGGATATCACGAATCAATCTCTCCGATAGTCGGATGACCCATACCTTAAATCTGCCTCCCTCCATACATTTCCAGAGTGCCTGTGGGGCGTAGAAGCAAGCACATTGGAAAAAGAGGAACAATGGAACCCATTGGTAGTAAGCGTGGTACATCTTCTCGTCCTTTCCAGTGAAGGGGCCCACTCCCGGATAAATTGTTTCGTTGGTTGGTGTATGGAAATATTTGGGAAGCGTGAATGTGCTCATCATCCAACAATACCTGGGCATATTTTTTCACAAATAGTAATTAGGGGGTTGGGCCCAAATTAGTTAATGAGAGCTGAAAAAGCTGAGCCGAAATTAAAAATACATTGTTTACATCCATAAGCATTTCTTTTTTGTGCCTTTTTCCGGTAAGTATTGGTGACTGCTCGCAAACAGACATAAAAACATTAATTTCTGGCTCGTTCGCGAATTTTGCAAATGTTAAAAAATGCGAGAGACTGAGCCTCGTCGCCGTCAGTTCCGATTCTTCTTTCCCACATTTGTTCGGGGTCGTACATTTGCCGTACAAAACTGGAAGATAAATTTATCAAAATCCCCTCTTTGACTCGAACTGCAGAAAAATAACACAGTTTGAGAAATGGGTCAATATAAAAGGTAATTTTAACATGTTTTTTCGTTGTAGTTTAAGCTAAATTCGGGACATTTTGGGCAAATTCCCCGTCAAGTTCTCATCAAGACCACATGGGTGAAACTGAAATGACAAATTGCTCAAATGAACAATTTGTACTCACCTGTTTAATAATTTCTTGGGTAATTTTAAACCTTTATCGTGGTAGCATTGGATAGCAGAGTCCGTTGAATCGTAGAAGCCATACATCGAAGACAAAATCACAAACAGGGCAAGAACAAAACTTGTCACCTTTGGCAGTGGGAGGAAAAAGACGAAATTATTTGATTGAGTTCCAAAAACACCAAACCAAAGTCCACTCTGCTTGAACCCAATATTGATACGCATAATCATTGCCCTAATCTTTCCTCAAATAATACACCTTGCAAGGGATGGGCTTTGAATCCCAAACCAAAATAATATAATTTCAAATTCTATGATTGAAATTTGAGTCTTAAATCATCAGTTATTGTATGGTTTGTCCATCTTTGTTGACAAATTCGACCACAATAAAGCCATGCAACGTACATCCCGTGTATTGAGTCAAGTGATCAAGTGAACACTTGTTTCAGGTAATGGTCCTTTTTGATTGATATGCAGGTGAAGGATTTTCTTTGAGAAATTTTTGGAAGCCTTACATGATGCATAATCTTCAATCCCTTTAAACGCAACCGGATAATTTTTCAAAATTAGCTAGTGTAGTCTTAGATTTTATAACGAAAAAAATAATTTGAACTTTGATGTTTGTTATTGCTTTGAATGCCCAGAGAGTATCAGGTTTTGGTGCCCGCGGAATGGATTGAAAGGGGAAAGTCATGTTTTTTAAGAATTTAATGAAGTATTGTGCACTATTTTGCCACTCAGCTGAAGTCAACTTTTGATTTCGGTTCAGAGCCCTATCAAACCAAACTGATTAAATCATTAAACTCCCG
>NC_081445.1:3039788-3059345 GCF_007210705.1 Tigriopus californicus | reverse complement strand
CAAGAGGTGAGGTCGAATCCGAAGGCATTTTTCTCTTATGCAAACTCTAAGAGAAAGATCAAACACCCTGTAGGGCCTTTTGAGGTCGATGGGGAAGCCATAGACAATGCAGAGACTATGGCCAACATACTTGGAGATCAGTTATCTAGTGTGTTTTCAACTCCAAAGAGTTTAGGAGCAACAGTCCATTGCTCTATTGATGATTTTGTTGGGACTGGCAAGGCTTGTCAAGTTGAGCATTTAGATGATCTCGTAGTCACAGATCAGGGTGCTTTAGAGGCCATCAAGGACCTGAGACCCTCGAGCTCTCCTGGCCCTGATGGGGTGACATATCAGTCTCTGAAGAGATGCTCACAGGTTCTTGCTCCTGTTTTCTCGTACTTGATGCTTTGCATCTTGGACCAGGGCAAGTTCCCCTCTTCTTTGAAGCTAGCTCATGTTGTTCCAATTTTCAAAGGGGGAGATAAGTCGCCCCCCAATGACTAAAGGCCGATTTCTCTCATTTCGAATATTGCGAAAGTGTTTGAGAAGATCATGAAGTTCAAACTTGTTGAATTTCTTGATATCCAAGAAGTCCTTCATCCTAGCCAGCATGGGTTCCGAGCACATTTTAGCACGGTTACCCAACTGATTGAGCATATAGAGCAGGTTATTGAGGGACTGGAGAGCCATGAATCAGTCGATGTAGTTTGTCGCGACTTTGCCAAGGCCTTTGGCAATGTAGATAATGGCCTTTTAGTTAACAGGCTCCATGAGACTGGGAACCAAGGCAAAGTGCTCAATTGGCTAAGAAGTTTCATTTGTGGTAGGAAACAATTAGTTAAGGTTGAGGGATCCCTTAGTGACGTACATGATGTCAAGTCGGGTGTCCCTCAAGGCTCCATTTTGGGTCCTCTGCTTTTCATTATCTTCATTGCTCTGCTTCAGAAGCTTGATAGTTGTAATGTCAGTATCTCTTCTTATGCTGATGATACAAAATTGGTAGTTGGTAGGAATGGTCAGAGCTCCGGTTGTCTGGTAGAGGTCCTAAACCAAATATACTCCTGGGTTACTGCGAGTAACATGGCACTGAATGGAATGAAATTCCGCTCAATGACCTTTGGGTCGACGCCATTAGACACTCCACTATTAGATGATGAAGGTAAAGATATTGAGCAGGTCTCATCCATGAAGGATTTAGGTGTAGTCCTCCAAGATAATGGAAAGTTCGATGAGCTTATCCAGTTGAAAGTTGGTAAAGCTTTTCAAACATGTGGTTGGATGCATCGCACGTTTAAGTGCAGAGATAGTGTCACGATGCTAATTCTGTAAAAGTTGATTGTTCAGCTGCATCTTGAATATGCCTCGCCCATTTGGGCTCCAAATAGTTCAGCAGGTTTGCAAAAGCTCGAGCAGGTCCAAAGATGCTTTACTAGGAACATTGAGGATATGAGAGAGCTCTCGTACTGGGAGAGGTTAGAAAGGTTGGCATTGTACAGTATTCAGAGAAGGTGCGAAAGGTATCTGATATGGTACGTCTTAAATCATCCATGAGCTTTGTCCCAACCCAGGATTTAGGGTCAATTCTAGTGACGGTAGAAGGCTTAATGTGCGTTTTGAGAGCACCTTCAAACCCCCGAGAATCCAGGCTAGTCCGAACAATGAAGTCCAGCTCTCTTCTTTCTCGGGCTCCTTCATTGTTCAATTTGCTGCCCGCAAATATTCGTAGGGCTTATGTAGGCGTTGATCCAGTAGCAAGATTTAAGTCAGACTTGGACANCTACCTACAACGGCACCAGAAATACCAACCGCTATTGCCGGTCCCCCTCCTCCTCCTCCTACTCGTAGAAGCGACCGCCCCCGGAAAAAGCATGTTCATTTTGCGCTTTAGGAACATAACGGTCTTAGCTCTCACATCACATTGTTTATATTTTATGTGAGGTAAACATTCTTCTGATTATAATGATCTTAATGGGGGAGTTGTAGGATTCCAATCTCTGTCAATGAATGTGTTGGTGATTTGGCATGATCGATGATATATAAACAATCAGTTGTTCTCTCACGAATCTGTCGATCTCATCCTCAATCTTTGTTATACGGATTAATCTAAGGATATATCGTTATCTGACTCCTACAATGCACAACATGCAGCTATCCCATGGGCCTGCAGCCTCCAATGGGCGTGTTCAGCCCATCCATGGGCCAACTGCAAGTGCCCCAAAGCCTCCCCTTCGGGCTCAATCTCTCTTCATTGGAGTTCATCGGCAAGGTCCAGTGCCGTCAGTGTCACCGCGCACCCTGTGAGGAGAGAGTGGCACAGCCTGATGACCCGCTGCCTCCACCGGGCAGCAACACCACCGACACCACCAGCTGCATCGAGGAGCTGCCAATCTCCCCGCTTGATGGCAATATCACCGTCCGCTAACAACCTCCAGTGACGTGCGTCCACAATAAATGGAAAAGACATTTCAGTGATTGAGTTTGATTAGTGCCATGACAAGTCTTCCAAGCAATCAATCATCTTTTCTACTAAACTATATTTCATCTCTCTCAGCCTCAATTCCCTATATTTTCGGCTCCCCAGAGAGACGTTCCATTCGGCTTTCTGTACATGTATTCTATGTCTCATCCGGTTTTCTGTATATTATAACAATAAAGCTGACTGCTCTCTCCAGAGACAGTCGATCTCAAGGGCTTAACGGCCTATGGTCTCTTCTTTTTTTAAAACAGATTCGGTTTTATTTTAGTTCATCAATGCCATGGTATAATTGTCTCAAAATGTTTCCCTAGGGACAATACAAATTACGCATCGCACTTGCAATGGTTCTTATAAGTTGACGAGCCGGTCACCAGATTGTGCGTAACGTATTTTTTGTTTCTCTAGCCTCATATTTTGAGCGCAGGGTGATTTACCGAATCTAATTGACCTATTTCCACGGCTCTTCATCAAAAAAAGTATCCACATTCTTCTATGCACTTTCCGCCAACCCATTGGATTGGGGGAAACGCGGGATTGGCGCTTAACCTCTGTTCCATATGTTTCATACGGTTTTTTTGCATCTTGCGCACGGTTTTGTTGAATAAAGCATCCACAAGGCGTAAAAGGTTTGAAATGGATCGCCATTCATCTGTTAGTAATGAGTGATGCCCGTAATCATATAATATCACCCAGTCGAACCAATTTAAGTGGTCTACTGACTTATCCATTAAGTTTCGATATTCCATTCTGTCATCGTCAGTCATCCCATTCAATTTCAACCATCTCAGGAACCTAAAAAGATCCAGAGGCTTGAAAAATTGGACATTTTCAAAATATGAAAAATATTGATCACTCAACAAACAGAAATGGTCACTTGTCATTTGTTCGAATACGTAATTTCACTTTTAGGGAAATCTTTTCAGGACATACCTGGGTCGATAACTTGGCTTGAACATCAAGTACGTCTGAAATCCCAAATCCGCGATGGACCAACAGGCCAACAGAATGAACCAGAACCACAATACGAAGAATATCTTTTCATTGATGACATTAACGGGCAAAACGCACAGGGCATCGACATTCTCCATTGTCCCAGAAGGGCCGTATTTTTGGAAAGTGCATTTGGTCATGGTTGGGAAAATGTGGAGCAAAATATCAGCTCCTTTCTCATCACCCAGTACTATCCAGAGTATGAGTGCCTGAAAAAGTTAAGCAAATCATTCATATCAAGTTCAATTGAGTCCCTAGTTATGAGGTTTTTTTTCCTTAGTCATGCCTACAATGCAATCCACACTGATCAACCAGATTAGGAGGTAACGCAAAGCTGAAGTGCCATGTACCAAAGAATCAAAAAGCTTTTGTGTTCAGTCCTGGCTGCTTCCATAATATATGTAAGGTTAGAAATTCGAAATGGGTTAAATCCATGCACGATGAGTTGGATTACAAAATGGAGGCGTCTACCTCGTTCAATCAGAGTAGGTCAAATATATCGAATGTAATAAAAATCTAGCTCGGGCCCCAAACAAGAGCAACACAGAGGAACCTACTGCATTGATTGATTTATTGATTGTAGCTTAATAAGTAATTTTAAGAACTGTTGGATCAAACAAGATGTGATCAACACTCTCTTTGAGGCAGTTGATGACAATCGTTAAATTTCACAACCTGCAATCTCAGAGTTGGAGATTGAGAGAGGTCGGTGCCGNGCCAGTGGCAATGGCATCCCGAACCACATCCTCAGTGGAGCAACTGTACCCCTGCAACTGAATTTGGAGGCCTTGGCAACTGCTTTTGGCCTTCCCCGATTTCGCAAGTACTTGATGTCCAACCTGATTGTGACCGTGCATACAGGTCATCATAAACCTCTAGTAGCCGGCTTCAAAACCATCCGTCACGGATCGCTACGCCCAGAATGGATAAAGCTTCATTATCACGACATTCAACTCCAAGTGAAGCATATCCCAAGACATCACAACCCAGCAGATTATTGTTACAGAAGGGCAATCTCATGGCATGAGCTCCCGCACTCCATAAAGCAGGAGGCAGACGATGCTCTTCCTTTTGGGAGTGGAGACTACCATTTCCCGCATCACTCCAACGGTCGTTGTCCAGGAGAACGGGAAGTGTCCATCTTTGACACAATTGAACCAAGAAATCAGGGCCGGTATTGTCAATTCGTACTTTGGTCTGAAAGTCCTGCTTCAATCATAAATCCTTACTTCAAGTGCAGCTTACAGAAAAAGTGGTATTCTTGATTCGAACTTCAGCTTTTGAGTTTGAAGTTTAAGTGCAGACTTGGAAAAGCCGTACTCTCGACTCAAAGTGCAGCTTGCAATTACAAACTTAGACGAGCCGTATTCCCAGTCACCCTTAATTCTACTGCCGAGTACAATCTTCTAAGATTGATTGGATCAGTCTTGGGAATTAGGAATGACGATGTAGAAGCTCAAATGTGGATGAAATTTGGGTTAAACATAAAATTGAGCACACTGGGAACTCTGTCACGATTCAAGTGGACAGACAAGAAGGCAACTAGGCTTAAAATGATTTGTTCAACTGTTTTTCAACTTTATACTTGTCCCTGAATTTGGCCATCCTGTGTGAAAATGGAGAAATTGTTCCCGTTTTAGTCAAAATGCATGCACCAAGTTCAGCTTGGCCAAGCACAACTTGAAAATCTTTGAGAATATGGGTTTGAGGCTAACCTTCATCAAGTCCAACTTTGGCGCTTGAGACGGAACTTAAAGTCCTGCTTCAAGTGCGAATTGAGAATACGGGCCCAGGTCTCGTCATTCCCCCTCGTGCCTCGTGTCCGTCCACACCTCTGTCTGTCCCCACATTTTTTATGCTTGTAAATACAATAGTTTTGGTTCTTGATTACGATCGGGATTCTTTTCAAGGGCTAGCCAGATTTGCGAAGTCACGAACTTCTAGAAATATGGATTGTAAACGAGCATCCCGTCAAATCTGCCTGCTCTTGGTAATAGAAACTTTGAACCACTTTTCGAATCAAAGTAAGGAAACAAGAAGCGTAGATCTCTTCAATTAAAGTCAGATCATTTTGATATCATTTACTTGTAAAATCGTTCGTTTCAAAGTTATGTTGTCAAAAGCTTATGTATCTGATCAAGAGCAGGCCGAAAATTCAAATATTATGTATTGTTCATTACATAAATTTGACAATGTCTTCTGAATTCCCTGAGCATAGGTTTGGTCTCAAATTTGGCCAAGTCAATCTATTCAACAGTATCTTGTGGTCGTGGAGTATGAAGTGGTTATTTGGCATAAAGTGAACAGTTTAGGAAATAAGACATTTTTGCTTCCGTTCGCATTCCCCATCTCTTGAGTTCGGTGGTCAAGTCTAATTCGTTGGTGGATCAAATGTATATGAATATTAGTTAAGTATATGAAACATTTTGCTTTGTCGGTAAGTTCTGAAAATTATTTTCCCTGTAACGTTATGGAAGCCAAACTAAGAATTAATCGTGGTCTTGAAATTTTCAGACCTTTCTCCAGGATCCTTTAGTCATTAATTGAAGCTCACAGGCAGAGGAGAACTGTTTAGATTCTAAAACCGGCTTCATAATGATGAATCTTTGGCTCACTGTTTTAACTCATGAATTGATCGCTTGGACTGTCCAAGGTAGACGTCACCTTGTCGTTCTTGGACTCTCTCCATGTATGACCTCTTCAATTTAGTATACTTTAATACTACTAATACGAGGGTGTTAAGTGTGATATCCCGGTGTTGAGTATGTTGCTCATGCCAATGTTCATGTATTCTAGTCATCTATTTATAAACCGTACTAGCCAAATACAAAGCAGTTATCAAGTCCATTCAATTAGTGCCAACCCACAAGAATACGACAATAAGGCCATGTAAAATTGGCCCAGAAATTACGAACAGCCAGCTGAGTATAAGATTGCGAGGTGATNTAATTTAGTATACTTTAATACTTTAATAGTGATAAATAAAACACATCAAGCCACTAGGTGGCGTCCTAATAGGGGCAAGCATTGGCAAAAGGAAGAACTTTTTTTTTATTTTCAATTTGCCTCCAAACATATACCTTGACCTTAGTTATCAATCTGTACTCTATTTTTGAGTCCACAGAACATTGGCTGGAACTAATATATTTTCAGCGACAAAAAGTTTCCAAAGCTATTCATGAAACCAGGTCAAAGTAATAAAAAACCGTAGAAATATAAAAACGAGGGTGTTAAGTGTGATATCCCGGTGTTGAGTATGTTGCTCATGCCAATGTTCATGTATTCCAGTCATCTATTTATAAACCGTACTAGTCAAATACAAAGCAGTTATCAAGTCCATTCACTTAGTGCCAACCCACAAGAATACGACAATAAGGCCATGTAGAATTGGCCCAGAAATTACGAACAGCAAGCTGAGTAAAAGATTGCGAGGTGATGCCTCGTTGAATTGATAAAACTAGAATGACTTCATTATTTGACACATTCGGAAGTTCAATTTTCAATAAATAACTTTTCTTCGACATTCACCAGGCTCTCTGCCGGCTTTTCGCCAACTTGCCAGAAACCACTATTAGTCACTTTTGGGGCTCAAAACTAAATTGCTAGAGATGTTTTTTTTACCTTTTGGCTGAAAGGCACATATTCTTCTTCCTTCCTCTTTCATACGAGATCCATACTTTTCGGGTCTGCTTTCGCGTTTTAAGTGCTCAGATTATTCACAAATTAAGCTGAATTTAGCCATTGATTGAAATTTTGCTTACCCGATAATTCAGCCAAAACACATCCTTGGTCGCTTGAGGATGACGAAATGTTTTAGACTTGGACCAAGTATCAAAAAGTGCTTTTGTTTCGGCATTGTCTTTATTCCACAAAGTAAGAGGTGGTGGCATTTTGCCTGCTAAAATCCGTCTGTCGTGGACTGGTGATTATTTTCAGACGAGTTTTCGAGACTGTACGTCAAGAATTGTTAAGTTTCTTTGAGCTGACCCCCACCTCTCGATATTGTTGTTCGCAGAATTTTTATAACGTCTTTTCCCTAAGCTCTTCTTGGGTTGCAAGGGAATATTTTTATTGCTGTTGCCTGCAAAAGATTTATGAATTGATTGAAACCAAAATCGCTAGTTGGGCTAGCTTTTAGTGCAATCCAGTCGTTTGTATGGTAGTTGAATTCAATGGAATAATATGAACTGTTATGACAATTCAATCAAGAACACAAGAGCCCACATGGTAAGAAGAGGCGGGTTTAAACCGACTTTCAATTTGTATATTATGAAAATCAATTGACTTTTGCCTGCCACATCATTCTTTCTCAATATTTGAATATCTTTTAAGAAGAGGCTATAAATTGCTTGACCTGTGCTAAGATCTGAAGCGGATTTATTCCTCCAAAACTATATATCTATATATAAAATAATGCTTCACTCTACTCGAAATAATTTCATTTTTCAGATTGTTTCTTGCATTAGGATAATATAAACCTTATCGAGTAAGCATAGTCATTTCTGCAATTCAAAAGTAGCTGAAATATACCTACAGATTAATGCTTTACAACCATTTAATTTCATGGGGGAGAAGCTCGTTTTAAAAATGTGGGCGCTCTTTCTTCTGCTGAGCAAAGAAAGACGAAAAACAAGGTCCAGCTAATCAGGTCGTTTGAGCAAGATTGTACATTCATTGTATGAGTCAGGTTCTAATATCAAAAGCAAATGTACATATTCGTTGATTGGAGGAAGCAAATCGTATCTGCGATGAAGGAGCTCGAGAAAGAAGAGAGGAGGACTTTTAGCGGATTACCAGCCAACCACAAACAGGCGTCCCTCATCTGATTATAGATACACTTACATACTGACAAACAAACGATCAGTAATAGAACTGTCTTTTTCAGATCAGGTGTCTCGCTTGGAACCCAACGACTTCAATGTTCGAACCATAGATAACTACATATATAGATCAATCGAGGGCGCTGCGATTGCACATTTTCGTCTCAGCTGTTATTGGAAGTCAAAAAGTTCCATTTGCAGTCGAGACACATAAGGCAACTACATATGGTACAAATCTGAATCGTTGACAGTAAGTCCAAATTATGAGTAGAAACACCCTAAAACAACCCTTTGCCAAGCAATTGCTCTCCTCTAGCACACTTTTAAAAAACAGGTTTGAGCAAGTGTCTGACTGCATTTTTAAGAACGAAACGTTGAAGGGTTTACGTAGGTTATGCCCAAAAAGTGTTTTTTCTTAATATTCTACCGCTCTTTACACGTGTATATTTGTAAGATTCAAAGGAATTTAGAAGAAAACAAGAACAAGAAGGATGAACGTTTTATGGGAATAATTCAACTTGCATAAAGCGGGATTTCACGAAATATTCTTGTCTCTTGTCCCCCAGCGTCAGTTGACCTGAAAATATGCTCATCCAGGACAACCCCTGTTGACCTTAAGCATTCCAGTTCGTTTTTCTATGGTTGGAACCAAGCCAGGCAGATAAAAAGAAAATATGGTCTTGCGCCATTCTTGGTGGAAAGAGTTCCAATTTTTGAGACTAGTATGAGGTTTTTTTTTTGACCTGAGCAATTGATCCTTCCGTTAAATTCTCCCAGCCCATCTATTATATTACTTCTTGAATTAAGTTGAACTAAAGCAAGAAGCAGAAAAGTTGTCATTACAATCTTGGAACAAAGCGATATCTTGGCAAATTTTTCAGGAAGCTGTAGGAAAATAGGGGCTTTTTGAGGTCACTTGCAAAGTTAAAGAGCAAAGTCAAAATGTTTGTTCTTGTACTAAGGTATGGTGAGCTTAACAAAGATATTGCGTGTTAAACAATGTAACCTCGGGGATTTATTGTTCGAAATGGAATGTAAAAGTTATATTATTTTTCTGAAATATTTTTCTGAAATATTCATATCTTGACAAAGAAAAATCAGCTCGATTCAGTCTTTTGACGAGAGCACGTTTTGCTGCTCTGAATCTTGATCAAACGGCCGGTCTGAGTGTGTTGTGTCGTGTTTTGTAAGTGGTTGAGCGGCTGCTTAAGCTAAGAAACTTTTCCTTTTTAGCTTTCTCTTCTTCCTATCTCTAGTATTATAGTACTATATATTCTCTTTATATGTTCATATATCCTTTCACCTTTTTCGTCTGTCGATGTATTTACCCCCATTTTTGGGTATTTCGTGTATTTTTTATTTAAGGAATGGCTTTGAATTGTTTTGTCCGCTTATTTCGTGTATTTGTAAGTGTAGTTGGTTTACCGATTGTTCCCTCAGTTTAACTTCGCATTTTCAATCCACAATTAGGTTCTAGAACCTTCTTTTGTTTTATTCCAATGTTGTTCCTTTATGTTGATGAGGTGTTGGCCGAGGCTGAGGCATGCAGGTTAGCACCATCAAAAAGGGATGAGGAACAAATGTGTGCAGCAGCTGGATCACCAATGGCTNCGATGTATTTCATCAGTGCTGTGGTATCAATGTAGCAAAGGGGCTCCAAAAGATATTTCACCACGGTGTAACCAATCGTCTTGAAGCGTTGGTCCTTGTACAACGGTCGAAACAGGGACAAATTGTAGAATTTCATATCTTCATCTTCGGTGAAATTCAATTTCTCGTCAATGCCTTCATCGTTGGTGCACTTGGCTCCATTGGCACAGTTGCATTTCAGTTTCTCTGCGATGTATTTCATCAGTGCTGTGGTA
This sequence comes from Tigriopus californicus, assembly GCF_007210705.1. NCBI lineage: Eukaryota > Metazoa > Arthropoda > Copepoda > Harpacticoida > Harpacticidae > Tigriopus > Tigriopus californicus. Next base: position 3,049,212 of record NC_081445.1, on the reverse strand, counting down.
TCAATGTAGCAAAGGGGCTTCCCAAGATATTTCACCATGGAGTAACCAATCGTTTTGAAGCGTTGGTCCTTGTACAATCGTCGAAACAGGGACAAATTGTAGAATTTCATAACTTCATCTTTGGTGTAATTCAATTTCTCGTCAATGCCTTCTTTGCTGGTGCATTTGGCTCCTTTTGCACAGTTGCACTTAGGTTTCTCTTCGATGTATTTCATCAGTGCTGTGGTATCAATGTCGCTAAAGGCGTCCAAAAGATATTTCACCACGGTATGACCGATCGTCTTGCCTTTAAAATATTTCACCACTTGTCTCAGATTGATTGGCTTTCCATTGCAAAGGTAGCGCTCCATTGCAGGAATGCGTTCTTCAAGTGGAAGCGCGCAAATGTCTGCCACCATGTCTTCAAAAGGTGTGCCTGTCATGGATTCCAAAATGATTTTCACCACGCCAGCAAAGACCAGATTATTATGTTGCGGGGGGAAAGGGTTACCCTCAACATTTTCAATCCAGTCGCTTAACAACGAATCTATTTTGCCCAATACTCTTAGGGCCGAGGATATTTCAGCCATTTTGTTTTCGGGCAATTCCGATGTGGTCAATTTTGTAACACTCAATAGTCTGTCAGCCAATGCGCTTCTTGCCAATTGTATGTAGAATAATGCTGTTTTGACCAAACGTATTTGATAGTCCAAGTACAAAATTGGCAAATCAATTTGAGCTAATACTCCTTTAACCTCTTCAATTTCGGTTAGCTCAAATTTTTCCAATTGTTCAATAAGAAGTATTAAGCAAGGCCTTGTTTTGCTGTCCTCTTTGCCCGCCGCCCCTTTATTCTCGTTCTTTCTGACAATTTCTAGGCTGGCAATCAATTTCTGGAAAGATGGATCTTTACGTGATTACTCCCATCTTTGAGTCTTAAGTGGATCAAGTGTGTTTACCTTAAATTTGCCTCCCTCCCAAAATTTCCAGAGGGCATGCGAGGCATAGAAGCAGATGCATTGAAAAAAGAGGAACAATGGAACCCATTGGTAGTAAGCGTGGTAAATCTTCTCGTCCTTTTCAGTGAAGGGGCCCACTCCCGTATAAATGGATACTTTTTCTTCGGTTTTGTTATCAAAATATTTTGGAAGGGTGAAAGTGCTCATCATCCAACAATACCTGAAAATAAGTTTTCTCTAAAACGGAATAGGGTGATTTGGGTGCTTGACTAATTCCTTGTAAACGTTTTTCCTGCAATTCAACAGTATCGTCAAGTTATTTATCCTTCCAATGCGTTTCAAGATTGCAGCTAATACATGGAAAAACGCCTGGAATATGGACGAGAGGGACTGGAACCCGCGATGGTCAAAAAGTCCTATCAAGTTTCCAGAGAAATACCAAAAAACATTTTAGCGTTTTCGTGCTCAGAAAATCATAAGAAACAAGTTTGGTTTTATTCTTTATGGAGTTTTAGCCCGCCTAAAAACTTTCATGCCTCAAAACAATATGAAAACTGAAGTTAATCTCATTTGGGAACACATTTAGTTTGCACTTTTTTGGAAATTATGATACAATCTATTCAATTATTACTTAATGTATATGGGATTCAATGGTCCGATTTTTGTCGCTTCTTCCTCCAAAATGCCCCGGTTATATTTTATATCTATAATATAAATTTTCATTATCACAAAAGTAGAAGACTATTTTCTCTTTCTTGCTTAATCTCAAGATAGCTCAAAATGTTGTCTAACCTTATTCAAAACCCTACAAAATACAAGCTTTCGAAAAACTAGTTTCCACAAAGTCTTCAAGTAAAGTTCAAATCTATAAGATTGCCTATTGTATGTATTGTCATCAGGATTTAAGTGAATGCTAACGAAGTGTACTCATGATGATTAAAAACACATTTTCCAAAATTGCACTTTTAGTGCGTTTTAAGTGACATGATATGGCACTTTGAGGTATTTTGAGATCATGCAAGAAAATGAAAAATTATCAAGAACGCCAGATATTTAAGAGAAGTAGCTTGTCCGATGAAGAAGTCCAAATAATTAAGCTCTAACTAACTCCAATTCTCGAGGGCTTGAACGTGCTTGCAAAACACACATTGGCTGACATGCTTTGAGGTCGTAGGGGAAACGAGCTTTAGGTAAACTAGTAGCAGCTTGATGTAATGCGGCATTAAAACTATTTTGCTTTATTTATGTATAAATACTTGTTTGTCATGCTTCATGTACTGTACATTTTACTTGGCCTACCAATAGGATGAATCATATTCAAGAATTGAGATTTTTAAAAGTACAAGAGCAAATAAATTAGTCTTATTTTCAAAATCCAGCCTTACTTGGCACCCATATTTACTGTTTTCAAAACAAGAAACTTATTCACTTTACTTAACTTTTATTTGATCAACCAACGAATTCGAGTTAGCGGATCTGGCTAGCCCTTGTACATAGGGTTGATCAGGAATTTCAGTCAAGAACTTGTCCAAGTCTGACTTAAATCCTGCTACTGGATCAACACCTACATACTCCCTACGTCTATTTAAGGTCAGCAATTAGCACATTCAGCCTTTCTTGGAAAGAGTTGTGCTTTGTTAAGCAAGCCATAAAAGTGATTCATTGCTGATCAAATTCATGTTAGCAAAACCAACGTTCCTAAAGATATGGAACTGTTTAAGTATTAATGGAGTGTTTACATGAGTAAGTCTACCAAAACTGTAGCAGTGTTGCCACAGCACCAAAAGGACTATTGTAAATTTGAACACTTTGCTTCAAAGAGCCGTCATTCTGAACACACCTTAAGGTAAACACTGCCTTAAAGTTTTGCAACAAAAACACTCGGCCAGCGACTTTTAGCAATTTTTTCTAGTAGCACTAGATGAAAGCGTCTAGAGTACACTTCATTGGTATGGAAATATTCTAAATTTGTACTACCACAGCTCGTGTAAGTCAATCTCATCCAAAGCAAACAAGTGGAAACTCCCATTGCCAAAAGTTCATGCTGGCATAACTTAACCTATATGCACACAAAAATTCAAAAAAGTTTGTACATTTAAACACATTGATAACCTTCTCATCAATGACAATATCTTACAACAAATGCATAACATTTTGTCCAAAATTGAGATCTGGCTTCAGAAATCTACAGGTTACTTAACTTGCATTGTTTTCGTTCATCTAGAAAGGCCACTGTATTCGTCACGAACCCGCTAGATGGTTCATTGTATGACAAAGCTCTATTTTTTCACAATGCATTCAACTAAGCAACGCGCTAGTATACTGCTCATATGCTGCAGTTAGTATCAATACGATATCAAAGCATTTGGGCCTAAGCCTCTGCCTTCGCTAGAACCGGTCATACCAATGTATTTCAAGACACTGGACGTCGGACAACCGACCTCTCGGTTGGCTAAATTCCAAGGACACCAACATTTTTTTACGGACTTCTTTACCGTTCCTGGGAGTGGGAACCCCAGCAATTTAATTCAGAAAACGAATTAATTTTACTTGTCATCTACAGCAATTTTTGAAAAAGATCAAGGAAAGTGTCCTAGTCGCCCCATCTCGACCTAGTTGTTGCATCCCAGCCTAGTTACCGCATCTTAGCCTAGTTGCTGCATCCCGGCCAGGTTGTCACATGCTGACATTGTTGCCGCTTGTTGTCACTTTGAATACATTTTCTTACTTTGTTGAAAAAAAAGAAACTGAAAGTATGTCCCTCAACATTAAGGAGCATTGTACCTTGATTGGCCTTGCGGCCCTCATTGTGTTAAAGCAGCCATTAAAAACAAAGGTCACTTTGAATACATTTTCTTTGTTTAAATTTTCTTAAACACAGATTTTCAATGCTTTGAATTATTCATAACATTTAGGTTTTTGCATTGCAGAACTTATCATGCACCCTGTACGTGATACATTGCTGTTTGCAGCCATATTTAGAGACATAAAAACAACAATATCACTCATTATTTCAATGGTTTGAGCATTGATTATTGTATGCTGGACCAGGGTGCAGAACACACTCTAGTCCCGACCTAAGAACCAAATTGTTTTCAGCGAAATATTTTGACCTACCTGTTAAGAAGTTCCTCTGGCAATAATATATCATTTCTATCGTTGTAGCATTGAATTGCAGAGTCTGATGTGTCGAAAAAACTGTAGAACGCTGTCATCATCCCACAGATTAAAAGAATGGAGAATGTCACCTAAAACGTGTTGGAATTTTTAAGGTTAATGATTCATAATGCAACTGTCAATGCTTGACTTGTTTGTAGGCAACAACTAGCCAAGAATAAGCGATAAGTATGACCTGGTTCGAAATAAAGGATTAGCTCTTAGCCTTATTTTACTTGAGTGCAAAAATTTGGTATGGGTACAGTAGTTAGTATCATTGTAAATAATGAGCTGAACATATCATAGAGACTCAATGAGAAATTCAAGAGTGAGTTTACCAACACCCTTTTTTGCCCTTCCCTAAAGTCGACCTGTCCCCGACCTCAGATGATCCTCTCCTTACAGTACGTAACGGAAGATGCTGTCCATAAGGCAATGAGTTCGCTAAAACCAATCCATTATAGCTGGACCTGAGAGTGCCTGATTGGGGTCTTTCTCACCGGCAGTAAACAAAGGGTTAAGGTGGGCAATTTCGTCAGTGACCTAATTGAGATCATCAGAGGCAACAGGGTATGGGAAAGCAACTCGGAGAAAGAATCAGAAGGTTTTTTGCTTAGTGTATTTTCTCAAAGAATCTGAAATCCACCGACGGATTACAAAATCTCAAGCAAGCCTCCAAGGGAAAGCTCCTGATTGGTCGGTCTTAACCAATCAGGTGCCCAAGAATGATATTTGCAGCTGGACTTTCAAATAAAAGTGGGAAAAGGTCATTGCTATATGAGTCCCCCAAATGACCAAAACAGGGAAGTATGGATCAATTGAGGGAACGATACTGTAGCTACAGGGATGAAGGAATCTTCTCGGTTGCCTTGTATCTTGACCTGATTGCGTAGTACACGGAGGCACGTTAGGGGGCGCAATGATCGCTGGCCAGTGATCCCCATTGACTCCTTGGTTCAAAACGGGATCAAATGGTTGTTCTCTAACTTGGTGAGCAACTCAATCATGGCCGTAGCCATCTTGGTCCCCACGCGCCAGGCAAGCTTGTTCGAGACTCTTGGAAGGGGCACACCCAACGGACCCACACCTTGGGCTACCTTGAGGATGTCAATGGAGATGTAGGAGTGAGCGTCCACAATGTCCAGGTTGAACACCTTGCTGCGGCGCTCATGCACTTGGAATGGTTTGTCGTTGGCATCCAAAGAACCTCTGTGCGCATCATGGCGCACAAAGACGTACTCAGAGGACGCCAAATCCTTAAGAGCATACTCTGGCGGGTTCCTATGAAAGTCACAGAGAGGTGGTACTGTTCCGTGAAGACTTTGAAGGAGAGACTTTTGGAGCGGCAAACCAGCAACCTCCTTACGGGTAGTAAAAGCAAGGCACTTGCTCTGGATTAGCAAGTTATGGTAAACTTTTTCGGCCACTCTCACGCCAGGCCGTTCTGATCCTCAGGAGGACACATGGCAGACCCATCTAGTTGGTGCAAACAAGCTTGGCCGTTATGGCTGTTCTTAGGGTGAGGTGCATTCCCTCCATGAGCTGGCTGCACTGCAGGTGGTAGTTTGTGATGTTACAATGATATATGCTGACGAGGGACGTGTGGTGGGATCTGGTGTGGCTGGTGACCTTGGCCTCCCCATCCCTGGTGAAGTCGTACGAAACGCCATCCTAGCAATCCAATGGCGCAAGAGGGCACGTGCACATGAGGAGGCAGTGGCCTCAGGAATGGGGATAGCCTCTGCCAAATGAGTGAGGTGATCCACAACAATAAAAAGATAGGACATCTCTTCACTCTGTGGGAGAGGACCCACCAAATCCAGGTGTAGGGACCCACACCGCCAATCCGGAGAAGGGCGTTGCGTGAGAAGCGCGCGCATATGAACGCTGATCTTTGCTCTCTGGCAAGGAAGGCAAGTTTGACATCATTCCTGCACGTNCAATGAATTAGAATTGGCAGATCGAGCTAGTCCTTGAACATAAGGCTGGTCTGGAATGGTGTTTAAAAACTTATCTAAGTCTGCTTTAAAAGATGGCATAGGATCATCTAATAAGTAGAATTGTCGAAGGCAGGTGGGTAAAAGACTATATAGGCCAGGGGCTCTATATAGAATAAACGAGGATTTCATGGTTTTGACAAGTCTAGTTTCGTTATGACAAGACTGTACTCTCACCTCACACGTTATACCCCTACGGTCATTCTCGTTAAAATGTATTCGCGGATTCGGGCAACGTTTATGAATGCATTTAAAAACATATAAGATAAGATATCTTTCATATCTTCGTTGAGTAGTATAAAGCCCTAGCTGTTTTAGTCTCTCCCAATAGGAGAGGTTACGCATGTCAGATATACTACGTGTAAAACTTCGTTGGACCTTCTCTATTCTTTGAAGTCCTGCAGAGCTCACTGGTGCCCAAACAGGAGATGGATATTCTAGATGGGGTTGGACAATATATTTGAAGAGAGTCAGCATAGTAATCGTATCGCGGGATTTAAACGTTCGGTATATCCATCCGCATGTTTGAAAGGCCTTAGCCACCTTGACTTCAATGTGCTCATCGAATTTACCTGTATCCTGGATAATCACCCCTAGATCTCCAACTGACCCAACTTGTTGAATGGGGTCGCCCCTGCTTTCCATGTATTTTGAAACTGTGGGGACATTACCGAATGTCATAAGACAAAATTTGTTACCATTAAAAGCCATTTTATTTGCCGATACCCATCTGTATATATTTTCCAGATCGTCTTCTAACCCCAAAGTGCAATCATCCATTCTTCCATAGACCAACTTGGTGTCATCTGCGTAACAAGACACTGTAGTGCTTGTTGCTAGTTGCTCTAGTGGTGATATGAAAATTATAAATAGTATAGGGCTAAGAATGCTACCTTGCGGTACGCCCGATAACACATTGGACACGTTACTTAGCGTATTATCCACTCTAATGTAATGTTTACGCTCTTTTAAAAACCCTTCTATGAAACTTAAAACTTTACCTTGGACACCAGTTGAAGCTAAACGGCGGAGTAAAAGCCCATGGGCCACTTTATCGAAGGCTTTCGCATAGTCTAGATGTAGTGATATAACTAATATAACTATAGTAACTAAAATAGGCCTGCATAGCTCAGGGACGGAGCACTAGTCTTGATTACTGAGGGGCTGTGAGTTCGATTCTTACTATGGGCAGCACTTTTGCTTGTACAGGATGGCTCAAAGACGCGCTTTAATGTTTGTCTACTTCTGGAAACTACATCCACCGAGTCATGAGTTTGTAGTTTTGTTATGATACTGTCGATATGCCGAATCAGTTGAGTGATGGTACTGTGATGTGAGCGGAAACCGTGTTGCCCCGAGGGTATAATGTCATTGCTATCTAGATACTGTACCAGTTTAGCCTTCATGATTTTTTCAAGTACCTTGGCAATATTGGACGTAAGTGATATAGGTGGATAATTGGCTGGGTTGGATTTGTCACCCCCTTTGTTTATCGGTATGACGTGCGCCACTTTAAGAGATGAAGGAAATTCTCCTTTGTCCTGTATGGATCTCATTAGATAGGCAAAAACTGGAGCCAGGACCTTTGAACATTTCATTGAGAATTGCGAGGTCACTCCATCAGAACCTGGCGAACTATGTTCTTTATGTTCAGAAACAAGGGGTCACCAACTAAAGTGAACGTTAATAGAGCTTCAAGACATTTATTAGCCTGAAAACGTTGATGCACGTTAACACTAACAAAAAAGAGGCATGAGTAGTAACTTTGTGCAACAACTGGATTACCAATGGCCTTACCAAGTCTGATGAGCTAGTCTTGAAACACTGATCGGGTCGCCACAACTTGGTGAGCCAAGAATAAGTCATCGCAGTCGACCCATTGATCTCTCTTCCTTCCCCTTTGCTTCGCTTTGCTTCCCCTTCTCCTCTGTTGCTAGCCACAGGTAAGCTCACCCACCTATTTCCTTACCAGGGGGAGTACTGTCCTGCTTGATTTCCAACCAGCCCGTGCTGTTTGCTGGGAGCTGGTTCTCAGTTGCCCGCACTTGTTTTTCACCATCCTACCTTCCGTTTTGCCCTCATAGCTCCGTCTTTTTCTTTCACCTACAGGGTGGAAAGAATTTAAGGGCCGCTCGTTGTCGCTTCTGAAAATCCTACCTCCTAACTCAAAGAATGATTTGATCAGATTGAATCTCCAGTTTTTATTAAAAGGGATTATTGAAAAAACTAACACCATGCCACGAATGATCCGATTTCTATCCAAAGGAGATTGGTAACCTTCTGATGTTTAGCCATCTAAAGCTTCTTTCTTCATGGAAAATACAAAAATATCATTAGTTACGAATTATTAAGACAATTGCCTATCTTTTGTTCCTAATTTTCTATTATTTATTCTTCTTTAAAGCTAAGAATGCAATTTCCAGTAGTGACAGTAACACTCTCCTCCCTTGACAAACCCAAGATAAAGTTTCAATGGGCCAATTGTAAAAGTGAGACATAATACCAAATATAGGTATAGATATAAAACTCTTCTTTCATCTCTACCCAAAAACAAGCTTCTAGGTACATTAGCTTAAATCAATATCAAACTTTCGAAAATAACTTGACCCTTCCACTTGGATATTACAATCAAATCTAAATGATCCAAACCAACTCTGTCATGCAAAATTGTAAATGAATTGAAAATGAGCTTCTCAGTTTCCACATGAAGTCTTCCTCAGTAGAAACAATAATGTTGAAATGAATTGGAAACAGCATGATGTTGAACTATGACAGCAAGTTCATGAGGTACGTTGTAACTCCTATAATCAAAAAAGTATGTAATAGTTAGGGCAGGGAAGGTGTTATGTACTCGTTTTTTTTACAAGTGATTGAGGTACAAGAACATTTTTTCAATTAAAAGGAGCTCCTTCAATGTAATTCCTTCTGTTTTTTTGTTTGGTTTTTCACGGGCTTTTCTAATCGTTAACAAGAATCTTTGCATGTTATTTGGTCTACTAATGAGTTTGAGTTGGCAGACCGAGCTAGGCCTGGAATGTAGGGTTGATCTGGAATGCTACTTAAAAATTTGTCTACTTTGTCCTTGTAAAATTCTTGATCATAAGGATTTTCAAAGACCTTTCAGTTCATTGTTGCAATTCTCCTAAACAAACATCAGCAATCAGTAACTTTTGATTGTCTTTCCCATACAATGATATATTCTAACAAAAACAAGTACGTAAATTTTCCAGGCTTGTTGAGAGGTCGGGGAGCAACTTAAAGATACAAAAATTGAACAGCTGCAATTTGAATAAATAAGAGTTGAGAGTTGGGCTGAAGAACTTAATTCCTGCC